>NC_052392.1:7597070-7897070 GCF_009389715.1 Phoenix dactylifera
GGCTTGGCCATATTGGGCAAGATAGGATGACTAGGTTAGTTAGAGAAGGTCTTATAGGCAATCTCGCTAAGGTCTCCTTGCCCACATGTGAACATTGTCTAATTGGAAAGTCAAAGAAAAAACCATTCGAAAAGGCCACTAGGGCATCGTTTCCATTGCAATTAGTCTACTCTGATATTTGTAGTCCAATGAGCGTGAGGGCTAGACATGGTGATGTCTACTTCATCACATTTATAGATGACTTTTTTGTTATATCTTTTTGATCTCCCATAAGCCTAAAGCATTGGATTGTTTTAGACAATATATTAGAATGGTTGAGAATCAATTAGACAGGAGTGTTAAAGCTCTTAGAACTGATCGTGGCTGTGAGTATCTATCTAAGCAATTTAAAAGGCTCTGTGATGAGAAAGGAATTAAGAGGCAGTTAACGATGCCAAGTACGCCACAACAAAATGGTGTGGCGGAAAGAAGAAATCGTACAATGCTAGAGATGGTTAGGTCAATGATGGCGCAAACAAACCTACCGATATCTTATTGGGAGGATGCATTGTTGACTGCAGCCTACATTCTTAACCGGGTGCCCTCTAAATCAGTACCTTCCACCCCGTACGAGCTATGGACCGGTGAGAAACCTAATTTGAATAACTTGCGGCCATGGGGTTCAACGGTTTTTGTTCACGATACTTCTCACAAGTATGGAAAGTTAGGCCCTAGAGGAAGGAAATGTATCTTTATAAGATACCCAGAGCATTCCAAGGGCTATGTTTTAATAGGTGAACAATATGATGGAAGTGTGACTGAAATTGAATCACGAGATGTGGATTTCATAGAAGATGAATTTCCAAGCAGAGGAGAGGTTGATAGAAACTTAAAACTCTATGAAGTTGTGGATCAAAGGGAAGGCGCTCCAAGTGGCCTAGTAGAGGATGAGTAAGAAATTTCTCAAACTCTTAGGGATAGTGGGAGTGACTCACTACCTAGTGGGAGTACACCATTAGAAGATGATCAACAACAACCTCAACTGCGTAGAAGTCAACGTGGAAATATTCCCCGTCGTCATTTTGAGATTGAAGGGGAAGCTTTCATGGTTGCTCCGCATGATGATGATAAGCCCAGAACAATTGACGAGGCTCTCTTATCTTCTGCTAAAGATGAGTGGATAAAAGCAATGGATGATGAGATGGAGTCAATGAGGACAAATCAAGTCTGGGATCTGGTAAACCTACTACCAGGGCAAAAGACAATTGGGAACAAATGAGTTCTTAAAGTCAAACGCAAGGCGGATGGGTCAATCGAAAGGCATAAAGCTCGCCTTGTGGCGAAGGGTTATACCCAGAAGGAGGGTATAGACTATGAGGAAACTTTCTCTCCGGTTGTAAGGTTTGCCTCAATTCACCTTATTATGGCCATTGTTGCAAAGTTTGACTTGGAATTATATCAAATGGACGTTAAGACTGCTTTTCTCAATGGAGAACTAGATGAGGAGATTTATATGGATCAACCAGTTGGTTTCGTGGTAAAAGGACAAGAGCGCAAAGTATGACAGCTCAAACGGTCCATTTATGGCTTGAAACAATCATCTAGGCAATGGTATCTTAGATTTCATCGAGCCGTTCTATCGAATGGGTTTACGATGATCGAGGAGGACCATTGTGTCTATGTTAAACGGTCCAAGAATAGTTTCATTATTTTGTCATTATATGTTGATGATATCTTATTGGCCGGAAATGATTAGGAGCTAATTATCGCCACAAAAGAATGGCTATCCTCCAATTTTGAAATGAAGGATATGGGTGAGGCAGACTACATTCTGGGAGTTAAGATCTTCAGAGATCGCTCAAAAAGACTTTTGGGCATGTCTCAAAAGACCTATATTGAAAAGGTTCTTAAATGCTTCCAAATGTATGATTGTAAGCCTATTGACACTCCTATAGTGAAAGGTGAAAACTTATGTCAAGAAATGTGTCCTAACCCTTCAGAAGAGATTGAGAAAATGTCTCGTGTTCCCCATTCTAGTGCTGTAGGTAGCTTGATGTACGCTATGATGTGTACACGACCGGATATATGTTATTCGGTTAGCTTAGTTAGCAGATTTCAGTCTAACCCTGGGTTCCTTCATTGGAAAGATGTTAAGAGAGTTCTGCGATACTTCAAAGGAACGATGGACTATGTGCTCTGCTATCAGGGTTCGGATTTGCAGCTTATTGGCTACACTGATGCTGATTGGGGCAGCGATCTAGATGAGCGCAAATCGACTTCTGGTTATGCTTTCTTGCTTAACAATGGCGCCATTGCCTGGAGTAGCAAGAAACAACCCTGTATAGCCTTATCGACCATGGAGTCGGAATATATAGCATGTTCAGCAGCCGTTCAGGAAGCAGTTTGGTTGAGGAGGTTCCTTCGGCACCTTCGAGTTGTCAAGGATACTTCAGATCCTGTGACGATTCATTGTGATAGTACGGCAGTGATTGCCTATTCTAAGGATTCCAAGTATCATGGAAGAACCAAACATATAGACATTCGATATCACTACGTGAGAGATATGATTGCGCATAAGGAGGTGGTCCTGAAGCATATTTCTACAAGTCGCATGGTTGCAGACCCCTTAACTAAGCCTATAGCAAGAGATGCTTTTAAGGCACATGTTAAAAGTCTAGGGTTGCATAGATTTTAATTTTTTCTTTCTTTCTTCAATTGATTCTGATTTGTACACCTATTTGGGATATCAATGAATATGATGTTATTCACGAATTGTTTCCACACATCTTTCATATGTTTGAACATATGATGTAAAAGGTATGTCAACAAGCAAGATTGGCTCACTCACACGAGCAATCGCCTCTGGCGCTTGGAAGCGAGCAGAGATGAGACATTGTGTCTCTTGATATCTTTTGTGGTTCAAGAAGAATTGTTGACACAATTAAATGTCACCTTAGTCGGAGCTAAGATGAGGTCTATCTTGTAAAGATCATACATGGATATCCCACAATTCATGTAGCTTGTGTTTTAGCCAGATGCAAGATCTTCATTTGGCGCCTTGGAGAGGCGAGCAAATTTGAGAACTCGGGTTAGGCGCTTGATGAGCGACTAGACTAAGATATGTACAATGGATCGAGACATACGCTCTTTATCAAAGAGAACTCCATTGTAGCATGTATTTCATACTGCATGTGCTTTACGCGACCAATTAGGGAAGTGAGAGAATGAATCCCTGCTTCCTCACTGCGTGAGTCCTTGAGTCATTTGACTTATTTTTAAGCCCTTGTTTACCTTTGACTATGTCATAAGACTAAGGTTTTGATGTCTGCTACTCTAGCGTGTTGCCTATGACTAGATTAATGCAGTCTAAAGGGGCATTGCTGGGAAAACGGTTATACCAAGGTTAAGTGGCATGAGGGCGAAGAGAAGACTATTCATTGACACATTAGTGAGTGTATTTACTGTCGACAAGTTATGGCGCCATTTTGTATAGTGACATAATCGTGAATACATTACGATAATGGTTTAAGGGTCAAGCTTTGTTTTGAGTATTTATGCTCAAGAGGGATTAAAAAGGGCTTGATCTGGTGTGTCTGAATGAGTCTAGGGCATAATGAGACACTTAAGGATGTTGCTATGCTGGTCTTCACTCGTGAGAGATTTGGTGTAGTGCTCCCACATTTTTTTTTTTTTTACATGTGTGCTCGATAGTCGCACAACCTGTTTGCTAGTATAAACAAGATTGAGAACACTTAAGGAGATGTCTGACTGGGGTCGTGCCCACTATGTGCGAGTGGGAGATGTAATAAAGGGAGGGCGCCCTTAGTGGGCGCTCCCCCCTTTGCTGGCAGTAACGCATGGCTTTAAGCCAGGCGTTACATGCCGTTTTGCCGGCCCAAATAATGCCAGCAAATGGCCATTGATGGCCGGATTCAAATCCGGCCATCAGTTATATTTTGGGGGGCCTATATAAAGCCCCTCCTCCCTAGTTGAGTGCACATGAACATGAACAAAATTTCTTCTCTTTATTATTTTAGCGTTCTCTCTTGATTGGGGCATTCAGGCTGTGGAAATAGTGGGCGTTGCTCCTGTAGAGCGTTCCTTCACCGAGTAGAAACTCTGGCGGATCAAGCTTTGGGGGTTCAAATCTTGGAACACGTGAAACAATCCTTGGAGGATCAAATTTCTAAGATTATTAGGTATGCAAATTTCCGCTGCAATATTTATTTGCATACTTGATGTTGGTTCATAGGATTTCTAACATCAATCAACCTTGTCCTGCAAGAGCATACTTCACCAGCGAGGCGTTCTTCCTACTAAAGCCCAAGCTTGCGATTTTATAACAATCCAAGACCTCACCCAAAATAGTTAGCTGGAGCCTGAAAAGTATTATTTGGATTTTTGATCCTGTATAAGTATCCAAGAGCTGAAAACCACGCCAGTATTAAAGTCTAGGAAACTAGATACAGTATCTGACTACAAATAACATCAAACCAAGGAAGTTTGGGAGTCTATGGTTCTTTAGATGATGAGCACGTTTGACACATGTGATGACCCGTTCCTTCATGGAGAATAGCTTGACCTACAGACGAACACCCCAAGTGTCATGTGTATCACATTCACATCACAAACCCCTCTGACTATATGTGTGCATGAGCCTCGATGACTCAAGTGTGAATGTAGGCGTCCTTCAGCTATATACGTTCTTCATCCTTGTTGAAAAATTAGATTAGATGGAGCAAGAGGGATGGGGCGTGAACCATGCGTTCCAATCGGCATGCATTGGTGTACTTACTCGTCATCAATTAGATGCTGGATGCGAGTGATTTGGGCACGATGCCGGTCTGGTTAACACCACCGACCTATCCATGTATTACACCAATCCCTAATTATCGCATCATTATAATGAACCAAGTGGTAATCTAATGCATAATCGATCAATAAAAGTAACGCTCAGAAAGAAAAAAATACATAGCTGTAGGACGACCCACCTATTGTGGAGTCAAGATTCTCTGCAGTGTATATTTTGCACCGTAGAAATTTGTGCACGTCATCCAATCATAAAGACGGACGGCCATCTAACATACGATGCATTATGTATGGCATGCAATCCGATGTGACCAACTATGCTTGTTTGGTGGCCATTGTTTTTATGTTAGATGAGTGCGGTGAAATGTACACTACAAAAGATCTGAACTCTTCATTGTATTGGTTGACTTTTCTAGGCTCGATAGTGTTTGGTCAACAGTGCGCCTGTGCTAGATCTGGACCCAAAGGTGGTCGTTCAACTATCACCGTTGACTTTCTAAACAAGGATTTCAACGGTACTTTATCGCCAATCCGGACCGTAAAGCGTAACGGGGGGTTCATCATTGGTCGCAGCCGTCGCTTTTTGACTCGGACCCAAACAACGCCTTGACGTGTAGGACACGCGGCAGCATTTATGCTTCAAAACAAAAGTTTGTATAAGTTTCCGTCGCCTAAGAAAAGAGACAGCGACGTGGTGTAATATAACTCGTCAAGACCGGACACTATTAGCAAAACAACCTAATAGATTATTTTAGTGGAGGAGATTACCATGTAAGGTTTTCTTTGTTTGAAACCACGACCAACCACCTGTCTTTCTGGAAAGCTCTTTTGGCATTTGACAAGTAGCGTATACATCGCCAGGGCCTTTGATTGGTTACGCTAAGAAAATGAAAGCTCTATCGCCATGCCTTGGATCAGAGAAGGCATGATGGGTCATCAAACACCAATAATATAGTGTCCTCCCTTGTTCTTTAATAGCTTATGATCAGGAAAGATCACCGCATAATGATTTCTCAATTTGTTGAATCTGTGAGATCTCGTGCAAGCGTATATTTAGTTCTATATCAGTTATTCACCGAAGAGATTTTAAATATTTATACAGAATTAAGCCACTAGTCTTTTTAGGTTATGTTTTGGGTTGTGATAGAATCAATGCAATTTTCAATCCAAGATCAACAAATATATATGTCTTGTTCTTCATAAATAGAACCAATTAGAAAGAAAAAAAAAAGGAGAAAAGAAACACACTAGTGGCTAAGTGCTTGTGATGTAGTTACTAATTGTGTTGATTGTTGAGATTATTATTTTAATGAAGGTGGGCTTTCGACCCATGTTGCTAATAGAAGTATCAAGAGTGATTACCACTGCACTCACTACGAATCTATTTAAATTATAAAAATAAAATGCATTATATACATAAGAATGTCCCATCATCCATGCCTACTAATAAAAGTGCTTGTTTTTTAATTCCAAAAAAGTAAAAAATTTTCCAAGCACGACGACTAATATTGCCGATCATAATCTTGTTAAAAAACAGGGGGGAAAGAAAATCTCACCTCTAGGGCATGTTAAAACCCAGTCTTGGCAGTAATAATGTTGTTAACAATTGGTAGTTCAATTAGTTCTCATCTATTTCTCCAAGTGAGAGGTCTTAGTCTCAAACTTAATTACCGCCAGTTCCTCCAAGTGATAGGTCTTAGCCTAAAACTTAGGTATTCAGTAAATCTCTTATGCACCAAGGTAAATCACATCATTTTTTTTCTATAACTTTTTTTTTTTCTTAAATCATGACCGGTGAGCTTCAGAACAAGGCCGGCAAAGCCATATGCTCAGCTCACGCCGACGGGCGGCATCGTGACCCATTCGTATAAATATACCAACTCATAATACAGCACAAAACCTCTAGTAGAGATGGCAGTATTTAACTTTTTAATCCGTTTAATTTGATTCTACCTATAGTAGGTCAAATTAGATTATCTGTTTAATAAAATGATCATATTTGATTAGAATTTTTGGCATATTTAATCAATAAGTCAGGTTCGAGTTGAATCAATCTTGTATCCAATCTAAGCAGAATGGTTTTTCTTTGACTCAGCCTTATCCAATGTTAGCAACGACCATGGGAATATTAATGCTTTGTATTATAAACTCCAGGAGGAAAGGGAAGAAAAGAGCAAGGAATTGACCCAAGGAGGGCAGAAACAAATCGTCTCCAGAGAATCCAAGAAATTTCCTCACAGAAAACCACCACTCTTCGTCACGAATGAGGCGGACAAGCAAGAAAAATTGACCGCAACAAGGGACCATTCCTTGGTAAAACCATATGCATAGAATAAAATAGTGTGTCGGTGTTTCCAAACTTCCTCTCGCGTATCGGAGCGAGGACAAGGCGCCAATTAGGACACGTGGCATCTCCACCCACACGTTATATCTTTTGAAGGAAAATCTTATAAAAATAAGTCCCACATTTTCAATCTATTATCTACATCTAGATTTTATACTCAAGTACTATATATATATATATATATATATATATGTTTTTTTGCAAAACAGTTAACAACCAGAAACTCATCCAAATAGTTAAAAAATATTATTTAAATTTTTTAATTTTATATAAATATTTAAAAAAGTTTCAGTAAATAACTAATATAAGACTAAACATGTACCTGCAAGTCATTCTAACTTTTACGTCCTCAAAATATTGCAGCACATCGAACATTTTCTCCATCTCCTAAATTCAATGTTTACGGTCGGAGGATGAGCTCCACTCTCAAACACCGGCGAATTAAGCTTTCTAAATTACAAACAACAAAGCAAATCAAACAGTAAATGCTTAAGATGATGCACCCCGATACAGACTAATGCTTTGCCTTAGATGGTCAGAGTTGAATCATAATGCTTTAGTTTTAACAAGACTAGACTGGCCAACATTTGGCACCCAGCTTTTTCTCTGAAACTCAGCAACTTGCCTCCCAAGTTTGCAACAGCATTGTATTAGATAGGGTCACCCCATTATTATTAATAAAAAGATAAACATAATTAAAATATAATAAAATAATATTTTTTTAAAATTTATTTTGTTTATTTTTAATTTCAAAGTGGCACAGTAGAACTCTGGGACCACACGGTGGAACATGAGATTGTTGTGGGAGGTGTGGCAAATACCACATGCTTCCCGAGACCTTTCTAGATTCTTTCGAACATAGAAACCGAGCCCCGAACCTCATCATTTCCCTCCTCTAATAGAGCAGAGAAGAAGGAGAAAAAAAGGAAAAGAAGAGGAGAGAGAGAGAAAGAGAGAGGAGGAGGAGGAGGAGGAGGAGGAGGAGGGGAAAAGAGATTTCTTCCATTCTCTGTTCCATCCCCTCCTTCTCTGCTACATATTTGATTTTTTTTCATCCCTGTAGAGGAAGTCGGGAAGCGTGCGCAGCAAGGGAGCGAAATGGTCCGGCTATCCCTGGGAGTCTTGGGATTAATGGAGCTCTGCGTAAGCGCTCTGGTCCATCTTCTATATGGCTTCTATGTATTTAGCACGGCAGCGGCGGGGGATCTCTCGCAGGCGCTCTCCGATTGCTTCCGGCCTCATGCTGTTAACATGGCGAAGGAGAAGGTGGTGGTGCCTCTGGATGGGTCTGTTCCGCCCATAGTTCTGGTCCATGGAATCTTTGGATTCGGCAAAGGGGTATGTGGTAGTATGATTGTGATATGGTCTTGTTGTGCATTTGGATGTCGCATTCTTCGAGTAAGTTCTTTTTTTTGTGGGGGATTTTGCATGAATGGCAGAGGCTTGGAGGGTTGTCGTACTTTGCCGGGGCTGAGAAGAAGGATGAGCATGTTCTTGTGCCTGACTTGGGCTCTCTGACAAGCGTGCATGATCGGTAGGCTTGCCAAATGGACTGGAATGTGGTTGCTTGATTCAATTTCTTTTCTTTTTGTTTCCCTGTTTTCTGTTTTTAGCTGTTCTTGTTTTGTGATTATAATTTGGCAAGAGTGTTGTTGGGATTGATGGTTTCAGGGCACGCGAGCTGTTCTACTATTTGAAGGGAGGGCAGGTGGACTACGGGGAGGAGCATAGCAGGATTTATGGGCATTCGCAGTTCGGGAAGGTTTATGAACAAGGTAGTAAGAGGAGCATTTGCCTCGAGATTCATTCTCTTATTTTTGTGTTTTTCTGAAGTCCTTTGATTTCATCCTGTGACAAAGTTTTGGCTAATTCTTTTCGATTGGTGGATTTGGATTTGATTGCAGGGCACTATCCATTGTGGGATGAACACCACCCAATTCACTTTGTTGGTCATTCGGCAGGGGCGCAGGTCATCCGAGTGTTGCAGCAGATGCTAGCTGACAAGGTCTGCCTGTTTTCCACTCTGCTCTTGAATAAGTTGGCAAGATGGCATTGAATTTTATGGTTAAAATATATTTCTTTGTAAGTATATCCTCAATCAATATATAAATCGAAAGGTTAAAAAAATCGAAAAATCAAAGAAGTTTGAAAAAAAAGTAAAATTTTTCAGAATTGGTAAAACTATTTCGATCAAAAGTGTATCACAAGGAAATCTACCGTTCATATTCGATTTCTATAGTATAGAAAAAAAAAATAAAAAACATTAATTACTGGTGATTCTCATGACCACTATTTGTTGAATTCAGGAGTTCAAAGGATATGAGAACACTTCTGAGGATTGGGTACTCAGTGTAACTTCATTATCAGGTGCACTCAATGGAACCACGAGAACTTACCTAGATGGAATGCAGTAAGTATGATTAAATTTAGTCATCTGGCCTGGTGTTTGACAACATGTTTCTTTCATACTTCAGTCTTTTGCTGATCCGGAGGTTTTATCTCAGACCAGAAGATGGAAGGTCTTTGAAATCTATTTGCCTGCTCCAGATCTGCCGCATAGGAGTCATAGTGTATGATTGGTTTGACATCTCATTGCTCAAGAATTACTATAACTTTGGGTTTGATCACTTTGGGATGGGATGGAGGAAGATGGGCATTTCAGGTCTTGTCGATCTGCTATTAGGGAATTCAGGGCCATTTGCTTCTGGTGATTGGATCCTGCCCGACCTTACGCTTCAAGGCTCCCTGAAGCTAAATTCCAGCCTGCAGACCTTCCCTAACACTTTCTACTTCAGCTATGCAACTAAGAGAACAAAAAAGATTATGGGTGTCACGGTGCCATCGGGTGTTCTTGGAATCCACCCTTTGCTCTTTATTCGAGTCTTGCAAATGTGCCGATGGCGGTTTCCCTCAGATGCGCCTCCTCCCTACAAAGGTTACAGGTGTGTGGTGCGATTTGCTGAATTAGAACAGCATTAATTTTGTAGTCCTTGACATAACATTTCGCTTGTGAATGTCGATGGAACACTTATGTTATTTTGAATGTAACAGGGATGAAGATTGGGAAGACAATGATGGGGCACTGAACACAATATCCATGACACATCCTCGCATACCAGTAGAACACCCAAGCCATTTTGTTGTGGATGATGCAGACTGCCATACCATGCAACCAGGGATCTGGTTCGTGCTCCTTTCATCAGCACAATAATTTTAAAATCGACAAAAAAATGGCATGTGAACAAGGATTCAGGCAGTTAAGCTAAATTTTGAATTTTATGAACTGGGTCTATTATGCATTAGTCCATTATTATTTCCAATCCAGTGAGAAACAAATCATTCAAAAGTTTTTCAGGTGTCATTATTATCACTGATCATCCATCATACACCATTTGTTTGTAAAGATTTTTCTAAATCAAAGATGTTTACTTCCAACTGATTGGTTCTTAATATCTAAAGCTATAGATCACTCTGTTGTTTTAAATTGTCCATTATTCAAGAACTGCAATCGAGCATTTTAAATTGTGAAGTTCAGTTCTATGCTTTCTTAGTTTAATTCAAGAACTTTTGGTTCACAGCGGGACAAGATGTTGTCTTCAGATTTAAGACACCTAAACTCTAAGGAATCCTACTATGTTTCTAATCACATAATTCTTGATGCACAGACTCCATTTTCCAATATACTTCTTGTTTGCTTGGGCCTCTGAGAGTGACCATGAATCTTTCTGTAATTCTGAATATACTCCACGCATTCTTTGCAAACTTTTAGCAGTATTTTATTCATAATATTCCTTATTTCACTTTGTATTTTATAAATCTCAGGTTTGCTAACCACAAGTGATATGAAATGGAAATTTTTATTACATGCACAAACCACATACACTACTATATGTTTGTTTTTGGTATTTCAATGTTGCTGATAGTTTAGAAAAGTCGTCTTACTAGATATTTGCATTCCCCCAAGTAGTTTTTGATATATTTAATATGGCAGCTTTCATTGCTCATGAGTCATGAGTACCCCAGCTGCTATCATAAGTCCAGCTACCAGAAGGGGTTATCTGTTCCTTTCCAACTATCACATTCACCTGCATTGTCACAAATAATTTCTTGTACTTGAGGTACAAATTATACTTAAATTAATAATACGGCCATTATAGGAGAAACTCTTCTTGATTCTAGCTTATACAGTGCATCTTTAATTGTCATAGAAGAGAACATGAGTGCAAGGTATCATATGAATGCCAGAAATCACAAGTAATGTTGAATGGGAGAGAGAAATTAATTTCTTGATGTATTTGAATGAGCTATCCATTACATAGAATTCTTGTCAGCACTTTATTTGGTAGGAGAACGAAGATTAGGCCTTTCGAAAGCTTTCCTGACTGTAACGGTGCTCAATTATGCACCCCATGAGCATTAGGGTTTTTCTTTTTCATATTTACTTATCAGAAAATGCTCATGGGTGCACTTGGGATTCAGAGACAAGGTCCCTTTATAATATTAACTAGACCGATAGTTTCAATTATTTCTTCAATAAATTTTCTTTCTAGAAAGAAAACTTTTTCATTTCACTGTTGTGATGATCAGACCCATCATCTTTATTGGCAATGCTTTTAACTTCGAGTGAGAATATACTGACATGACTGGTGGTGCTGGTTTCTTACAGGTACTATAAGATTGTGGAAGCTGATCACATTCTTTTTATTGTGAATCGGGAAAGAGCAGGAGTGCAATTTGATCTTATATATGATAGCATCTTTGAACGTTGCAGAAAGCATGCATTTAGGACCACTCCGCCGCCAACGCTGCCTAATGATGGCCGCTCATAGACTTATATTCAGTCCATTTACGCATACACAACAGAAAGGTATCAAGAGAGAGAAGCAGGGTTATGGACTTTTGGATACTCTCTGATTTTCTTTTTCTTTTCTTTTTGAATGGATATCATCTGGGTCTTAACAAGGGGCTCAAAATTTTCATTTTGTACACCAAAATCATCTTCAATATTTCAAACAGGTATCTCCAGGAATCTTAGATGTACATAGTTTTTTATTTCATGAGAAGAATCGAAAATGGCAATTACAATAATTTCTTTCGTGGATTACTTTTGCAGTCAGTTAAGATGGATTGGGTTTGCACAAAAAGATAAACTTGTAAATCTCAGCTCCTCTTCTAGAAGATGCATCATTCACATATTAATAATCTAGAAAACCTTCACAATTTGTTTCTCCAGAAAATCAACCATGGCTCTTCTGCCCTCCAAAACTTTAAAAAATCCAACTATCACTCATCCAGAGCCTCTATGCATGTGGTCCAGTGCTACTTGTCAGCACAGATCAACTCATGGATTTGGCGAATGTGTTCCGAAATAATTTAACTCTGCTGCAATGTCAATTATGTCCATACTTTAAAAAAAAAACATAAATTATCACAAATTTCCTAAATGATTCCTGAGTATTTTGTCAGACCTGTAAGTTCTGAATTGTTAGCTAAAAAACTTGTCTCATGGATTCAGAAACTACCATGCTCTGTAGATTACTGATTAATGGTGAATGATGCCACTTGTTTTAGGTGTTGCTGCTACTTGTTGCCTCATGGCATGTTTTCCATATTTTGTGAATACTGAATGACCTGTCCTGAGTCAAAATTTATTCCGCTATGACTGAAGTTGTAATTATGGCATCTTCCACAATTTTGTGATGCTTTGGACCAAGTTCTGCAGTGCCGGAACCACATCACCCGATCACCATTTGACCACATGGAGATCAAAGAGGATCTGAACTTGCATGAGAAAATAGGATCAGTGAACAAAAGAGGCAATGATGGGGGGCTTTTGCCTTCTCTTGTTTGTTTTGAGGCATTAATGAGGTTTATGGTGTGAGTGTGTAGATAAGGGAGAATAATGATGCTTGCAGAAATGCCTGCGGCCATCAAAGTAAGAGGCATAGGTTGACAATAGGGCCATTTTTACAACCAAAACCATTTTGGACTGGGGAAGAGCGTAGATTGATGTCAAATACAAGAAATGGACAACTTTGCATAGAGCCTGAGAAATGCCTTCAAGATCGACGAAATCACTCCAATAGGTTATTGAACTATGCTCCTTGAAAGCAAATTACATTTTAGCGGTTGCATCATTAGCCATGTACATCACAAGGATTCACTTGCATCTCGCTGTAACTCAAAAAGGTTTTACAAACAATAAGAACATTTCATTACAATTTACCAAACCATGTACATTGGAACTACATCTGCACTGTGATGGTAGATGACATAGGGGGGATGAACACTGGCAAATATCACATTGCACACAATGGAAAGAGCAATGCCATATAATGCTAAACCTGGCATTCAAATGCCAAGCAATTGTGAGGTCCGCACTTTCTCCGCAAAAAGAAGATTAATCTCTGTTTGGACATGATTCACAGGGTTTGCGGTCATATATAAGCAAGTGAATTCCGGTCATTAGCAGATTGTGGCCTGCCTCGAGTAGGAGTAGGTGGTCTTTGGATGTTGAGTTCCTGAAAAAAACCAATATTCAGATGTCATGCATAGTAAGTTAATCCCAAGAATCTCATTTTCAGAGTCTCAACATGGGAGTATCTAATAGTATATTCTGAGGTCGATGAGGCCTTACAGGACATTGTGCCAAAGAAATTAGAAATTACTGATTCTACAAAACAATGAAATACACGGTAGTGGCAGTGGTTTCATGATACGTAAGATACATATTTTGTAAAGTAAGTTTTGTTCACATCGTGCCTGGTGAAAATGCCTACTTTCAACATCTGTGCTTGAGAAGTTATCAATGATTCACTTCCTTAAAGTTCATTAAAGCAATTTAATAAAAGATTTATCCAGTAATTAAGACATCATTAAAAGTTAAGAAGTTAAAACTTAAGGATGCATACTGACAAAAGTATGCTCATGATGCTCTGGTGACTACATTGCTTAATATGCAGGGGTAGAATGTATGAAACTAATCAAGTATTCTCTAGAATAATCAGAGTGAGATTGGCATGATCCTGAGTAATGAAAGATGCAAGTTCAGATTGGTTCTCACCTGCATCCATGTGTCCTCTAAGACGTGGTCAGGTGAAGAGTCAGGTGATCGAAGGGGTGGTGGAAGTGGATGAATCAACTTTGGAACCACGACTAACCCCCTACCAACCACAAGTATAGCCCCCGCATTGTTTGCCGTCCCTGATGCAAGATACAGCTTAACACAAAAAAAAAAACTCTATATCGATGATATATATAACTAATAAGCGAAATCAAGTTCAAAGTTTGATTACCGCAATAATTAGTTGCTGAAAATAAAGTTATCAACTGCCCCTGAGCAAACCTTTCAAAACCATCCATAACACATTCATGAGCTCTTATGATGAGCTGTAATTTGTTTCTCTTACAAAAATCAGTGACTCTGTCAGGCTGCACATTTGGAAAGACTTATAAGACGTAAAAAATAGTGATGAAAAGAAAGAACAAATTACAGCCTGCAATATGTAGCTTATGGTGCCTGGACAGATGAAGTCACCCAATCAACACCTATGGCAGTTTGCTGCCTGATAGCATCCAAAGGACAAAATATTCAAAGATAAATATTGGCAAAAGGAAGATTGAGAGCCACAATCATAACCATCAGGCCTCAGCTATATGCGAATAGCCCTTCAAGTCAATGACAAGACATGCGAGAAAACAAAAGGAGGAAGGAAGAAACTAGAAACAAGCAAAAATCTTCATAGGACCAGGTAATGCATCACCATACCCCAAAAGTTACTAGACCAGGTCCCCTTGCATTTGGTCTTAAGCCCTCGATGCTATCATTCTCTGTTGGATCAGACCTGTAAGTTAAAAGATATTTCAGTCCGAAAGACCGAAGTCCAAAAACGAATGATCATACATATGTGATAAAATTTTGAATTACCATAGAAGGTCCATTAGAATGATGGAACCAACATCCATGGTGATTGGCCTTTCAAGTTTCTCTATCTGCTCGACTGAATTTATAGACCTTCCAATGCCACCATGCATGCAGATTATTTTCTTTTCTATTAAAGCACCAAGTGGCAGGTAGTTGAAAAGTTGATTAAATCGAGTCCATGCCCATATACCATCACTTTCCCCCTGCAAAATTCTGTTATCAATACTAACTTAAAAGCAAGAAACATATGTGTTTGCCTTCCTGGTTCCTACCATTCTCTCGACGCATTCAAGACGAAAACCAAAAAGAGCATTAATGTCAGCAGCCTCATGGTTTCCCCGGATCAAGTGGATATTCTCTGGATATTCTATCTGCATAAATTGATTACAGGTCAACAGCATGCCACATAATCACAGTTGCAGGTGCAAACAAACTTATGTGAACTTTCAAAGGCTAAAAGCTTACTTTCAGAGCAAGAAGAAGTGTTATAGTTTCCAAACTGTGTTGCCCTCGGTCAACATAATCACCCAAAAAAAGATAGTCTATATACCTGAAACATAAATTTATATGAATGTTCACAAGTGTTCAAAATCCAATTCACAGGCACAACCCATCTAGCAATCTAATAATTGGAAGATACAGTATGCAGATCAAGGTGTTTTGTTATAGTATGGATGCTGAGATATCTATTCATGAGCTTTAGGTCAGGCAAGAATACAACCATGTCGTGCTCTTTGAAAATAAATATGTAAATGCAAATTCTTATGGAACTGCCATCCTTAAAAAATTGGTCTTCCAAAAATCAATTTCTACATCCAGTTTTTTTTTTATTTTTATTTTTATTTTTATTTTTATAGCAATGAGGAGCAAGCCCCCCAGGTTACAATCTCTCAACTTGGCTCCCATGGAATCAGCAGATGTGAAAGCTAAAAACATAAAAGGGAAACAGACAAACTTACCTTCTATAATGTAACTATTTTGTAAATAATTGAACAGAATTTTATTGAAGCGGTAAGGGCCAATCAAATCTAAGAAGCAGTAAGTTAAAATCTGTGTTAACGAATACTGTTCTCGTTCCACCTGGAAAGGCTAGGGCTAGCTGATGATGGTTACAATATGGTTATGCCTCGCGTCTGCCACTATTTGACTACTTAGGAATAGAGGTGCCTTTTCTTATGGAGAATTATTTAATACTTAGAACCCAGCATCAATCCACTCATTTTGCTAATGTTAATTACCATGTCCTTCATGAGCTTAAACAAGATACCAAACCATGGTTGTACAAGCAAAAGAAGTTATGGTTAGCTTACACTAAGCATGGCTGTCATTTCACAGGTACTTGACTTTGCAATACGGCCACCATTAATATATATGAATTCCAAGATTATTTTAACAATTGATTATCAAGCACTTTTAGCCTTACTTTGAAAAGTTACCATAGTCTACTGCATCTGCAGGTTGCTTGCCATTTACTATGAATTTCATTAAGGCTTAATTAAATCTTATGCTTTAATCTTAAGGCGAGCTACATAATGCCATGCTTTGTCATCCACCTACTACCAAACCTATCTATTCAATTATCTCTAGAAAGTTTAACATTCCAGATGGTACTCTAACTGGCTGCATACCCTTCTGTAAATTTTAACAGATGAAACAGCTTCTCTATATAGAGCAAAAAAAATATAATAATGGTTGAGCACATGACATACTTAAAAGAAAGCAGGGGAAGGAAAAAATTGGTATTAAATGAAGATTCATAGCAGTTCTATGACAAATTGGTAACAGATGAGATAAAAAAATATAAAATCTAATTGCTTGAAAATTCAGTTGAGCTACAGCAGGGCATGTAGGAACTAGGATGCAAGTGATTGCTTCAAGACGAAGGCAAATTTGATTTGACTGTGACCTCGTCAATCACTATAATTTGGAGTAGGCTCTATGTATATACCTCCCATTTACTTTATGCATTTCTTTCTCCATCAGAGTCATTTATTAGCGAGAGAATATGGAGTTATTTATTTCAAAGGAAGCATAATGCACCAACAAAATTGGAATTTCATCTCGCGATGTCCATCTCTATTTTCTTTCTCTGCTATATATCATGGTTGGATAAGAACCACTTTCTCTTAGCAAGAAAGGATCATATTCAGATCTGTTCTCATCCTAGTAAATATCTGTAACCTTCTGCAAATAATAGATGTTGGGATTTGCTCCAATGCAGAACTGTATCCATGACTTGGAACTCCTAGCTTAACCATCCAAACCTTCCCATGCATCTCTCACTACATTGGGATATCTTCAGGGCATGACCATGTAAACAACCAACCCTACACTTTGTTCTCATATAACCTTTAAAATCGCAAAAATTCTACACCATGGACAAATATGGCTGGTATTTAAACTTTTCATCAAATGCCAGGAATGCCCCTTGTGAGACTCTCTTGCTATCTTTGCCTTCGCAAGTGCCCATGTGCCACCTTAAATAGCATGTGCATGTTCCTTTGTATGTACCCACGTGTTTGCTACTTGACTATTATCTGAAACCTGAACAGTTCTTTCTCTTTGCATGTAAAAACAATGCATCAAATCCAGATTTTGGCTTACGTTATATCTCCAGCAGTCGAGGGAAAACCATATTCATCAAATAACCGCATAAGGTCACCAAACTGCCCATGAAGATCACCAAATACTTTTACTGGAGCTTTCAATTGCAAAACTGTGGGTTCCTGCATAAATATTTGCTCAGCAGCATGGCAAAGCTCACCAACTTCATATGAATCAAGAAAAAAACTCCGATTAGCAGGAGGTTTCCAACTTCTTGGTCTGAGCAGTAGGGAAATAATCTGCAAGATGAAAACTGATAGTAAGATATTAATGTCTTAGTTTGAAACCCATGAAATTAAGTCGTATACTTGCCTTCTTATGCAAACCCTGGGGAGATTTCTGTCTATTCAAGAACTTCTTTATCGGCTGTGCCTGGTCACCATTTGAAGGATACATTCTTCTACTCTCATTTTCAAACTGATCCAATGAAAGCTGCCGTACCAGACCACCCAGACTGCCAACAGCCTCTTTAGCTACCACTACCTGCAATATCAGGATAGTATGCATCTGCTTACACAGAATGGAAGATTCCCATAATTAAAATTGACAGAATGATATCATACCGCTCGAGGGTGTAGCCGTACACCTGGTTCAAGGGAATCAGTACCATCTGAAGAGTCCTCTGAGGCTGGTGATTTATGATTAACTTGAGACTCAGACTCATTTATATCCGAAATGCCTTCATCTGTGGAAACTGCAGATGCTTCCTTTGCAGCTCGCCAGGCAGCACTAACCGCTTCAGCTTCAGCAGCAGAAGCTTCAATCAGCTTGTCGATAGATTTTTGATCCATGCTGATAGCAATAAACAGTATTAGTCATCTAACACAAAATTTAGAAGAAAAATAAATCTAATGACCAAATATGTAGAAAAAGAACTGCAAAATTAGAAACCTCAAAGAGGTTGTCTCCAGTCTGCTATCCAAAGATTGTTGGAAGGATGGAGACTCAGAATGAAGACTTTGATTGACTTGATGATTTGTTGCAGATGGGATCCTATCACAATTGTACATGGAGGAAGTGATTTCAGATTGAAAATGTGAATTCTCTGCAACAAGAAGATCATCAAGTAGCGTCTCTGCAAAACAGAGCATACAACAATATCAGAAGTACCAACAGAAAGAAAAAAAGCATTGGATGGTGTTTTGGGGGGGGGGGGGGGGGGGGGGGGGTCCATGTGGGAGGAGAGCAATTACTTTGATTCACACAGTGTCAGCTATCTTTTTATATGATAAATTGTGCAGTAAGCATAACTCTATGGTGAATGGCTTATATATATTAATCTCCCAATCTAGTGCTTGCATAAAGAGTGTAAGACTGATCTGTCACTAATTTTAAGCACGTCCAATAAACCAATATCTTGCCCACTAGAAAAGGGAAGTCAGGTATGGCTACCATTTATCACTGCCAGATGGCAAACAGCAAGGTTCACAATATCATTTCAGTATCCATATCGATACAGTGTCTGTATGGATCAATTCAGCATACCAACCCTCAGTATGCCCCCCATACCGAGGATTGGTATAGGGCAGTGCACACTGGTGAGGCAAACCTTGGCAAACAATTCTTTTACACACTGGTGAGGCAAACCTTGGCAAACAATTCTCTTGCTTTTGCCAGGTAAGGCACAAAATCAACATTTTAGCATGAATTCTGTAGAGACAAAGAAATGCTCGTTCAAATAAGCTCATCATGTGTATCTTATCATCTGAGTTTACTTTCAAAGTCTCAATAGAACAGGGTTCAAAATTATTCACAAAGTTATTAAACATATATGATCTCATTTCCCCCCCCAAAAAAAGGAGAGAGAGAGAGAGAGAGAGAGATAAGGCTGGCACTAGTGGTGATCCACTAATTTTTTTTCTTTTGTGTATTAAAGAACTATAACATAATCCAAAAATTGGCCCTACTATTTCTAGGTTGCAGTATGTTATTAAAAATCCAGCTTACAGACATATCAAGCAGCAGTGAACAAGAGGATTAGATGTCACAGAAAGGAAGCAACTGTCCTAGTTTCCTAGAAATGATAGGAAGAAAATGTGAAAAGAGCGAATTATTTTGATTAATTACCATATAATTTTTTTTGATGTATATGATGGATTATCTTTTTTTAGCAGAATGGCTTAAATCAAGGTGAGTCTAAAACTAGTCAAGAAGGTTCTTACAACTAAAATCAAAGGCAATGTTCTTCATCCTTGCATTTTCACTTGATTTTAAGCTGCTAAATGATAGACATAAGAGTCAAGTCCAATTGCGCATGAATCAAGAGCATTATTCAAACATTGTGGATTATCAATCTTTACCTCCTTTAAGACCACCATATATATAAATTTGAGTGCCAACAGGGGCAGCAGCATGGCGGCAACGACGCAGAAGCTCCAAAGAAGGATCATGGACATTTGAGGACTTGTGCAAGCGGGAGGAGGTAACAACACCATTTTTGTCCAACCACACCCCAGTAGCAGTATCCAGAACTTCAACAAGAAAAAGGCAATGATCAAACAAGACTTGAAACATCAAATAATAATATGAAACTTTATACAAAATAACGCGCACACACACAGAGAGAGAGAACCAGGAGTTACCTGCAATAGATCCTTCACCTTCAACAGCTCTCCCCCCCCTAAGAGCACCTCCAGTAACATGCAAACGAGCATGAACAAAAACCTGTTTAACTTAGACAGTCACTACATGCAAAATAAATTGTTATAGAATATCACAAGTACACAAGTTATCGTTCATAAAATATACAGATGACAGCCCAACAGTTTACCAGCCAACATGCAAATTTCCCAAGCCATACAGCTAGAGGGCAATGCCTCAAACATCCAACTTTTGTGTATATGACAGAATGTAATAGCAATAAAGCTAGATCTTCTTGATTTTTTTTCATAAGCAAACAAATAAGAAAATAAGGACGATGCATTCCCTTGTACTGTGAATCACTTACCGCTGCATGTTGATACCTTGGTGATGGAGAGACACCAGGAGCTAGAGTCCACTCCCACCGGCCATTTGTATGCATTAGCAGTCCATAAGCATCAGATTGTGGCTGTAGATACAATTAATAATTACCATGTAGTACTCGCAATGGAAAAGCCTCCAAATCTCCAAATCATGCCATAAATGTAACACATCGGTACCATTTTAAAACTTGAATTAAAAGTAAATATTAACTAAAGTCACTGTCAATGAAGTTTTAAGTCTTTGGGGGGAAATGTAGTACAAGAACATATATAATAGATCTTTTGCTTCAAGGATGATTAGAATAACTTTTTAGCCACACTATGCCTTCCAGCAGGCACAGCACTCACATTAATGCATGGTCATAAATGACTGAAATTCCTGGCAGTTTTGTAAAGAAAGAAAACTTTTTATTCAGACACTTGACTCCAAACAACATATATAAGGACCCAAGCTTTGCGAAATAAAAAGATTCCCTTGTTTATGGGGAACTCCTAAGCTAGGGCTGAAAATGGATCGGATATAAATTGGATACTGGTATATTCATATTAATATCCATATATTTTAAGCGGATACAAATACGGATACAAATATTAAACTGACACCAAAATTTACATCCATATTTGTTCCAAATGGATACAGATACGAATCGGATATTAAGCATATCCACATTTGTTCTAAATGGATATGGACACAAGTTGGATATCATTTATATCCATATTTTTTCCATCTCGACATGGATATAAGATGGATATTAATTGGATATAGATTTTGAGCAAAATTCAATAATGCAACTACCATAAAAGATATAATTATAAGAATACCAATCCATTATCCACATCATATATGACAAGTTGGATATCATTTATATCCATATTTTTTCCATCTCAACATGGATATTAGTTAAATATTAGTTGGATATGGATTTTGAGCAAAATTCAATAATAAAACTACTATAAAAGATATAATTATAATGATGGCAATCCATTATCCACATCATACACGATGCATAGATAAGGAGGTATGGGTCTAAGTCATAATTATCAGACCCACACAAAGATTAACCGAGCCAAGGGCCTGGATCACTGGTGTGGCCGGGCTATTGTTAAAAATATAAAAATAAAAATATTTAAAATAAAACATAAATATAAATATAATAACAAACTTCTACATTAAAGGCCACCATTACTCCTTAATTACAGCATTAATGAGAAACAATCATGAATTATCCATTTTTAGGAAATTTGTTACAAAATTATGTAGTATTCAAAGTCAGTGAAACCGTCCCGAACTGGACGTTTTCGGCCGTCACAAGCCGTACTAGTGGCTCACCAATACGGTTCCGGCAATGAAAACGAAAACCATTGCCGGAGCTGGAGAAGGAGAAGAAAAGACAGAGCAAGCAAGGGAGGGACGCCGACGGAGAGCCAGCGAGGAAGAGGAAGGGATGCCGGCCGAGGGCCAGCAGAGGCCGCAGGGGGCGAAGCTGCGGCTGGTTTGCGACTTCACTTAGAAATCATGATTTTTTTAAGACCACGATCGGACCCCTATTTCATTCGAAACAGAAAAATCGGCCGCGACCTCGCCTCCCGCGGCCTCCGCCGGCCCTCCATCGACGTCCCTCCCTCTCTCTCCCTTCTCTCTCTCTCTCTTTTTCTCTCCCACTGTTTGTGTGCCCTCTTCTCTATTGGTACAAGTCCGGCACAACATGGCGCGGGCTCGTACCAACTCGTGTTGCCAGAGAATCGGCATAATGCCCGGTACCAGTTCGGCCAACCTTGGTAGTATTGATATTTTTTTAATATTTTAAAGAACAAAATTTTAAAATATCATAAAAAAATTAAGTATATTTTCTTTTCATTCATTGTCAAAGGGAAAATGATTGATTTTTTAATTTAAAAATTATTTATAAAAATATGAAGTATCACGAGATACTTCAATGACTTTATATAATGATGTGATTAAGTTTTAAATAAGTATAATAAAGCATCATTATGTAACAACCACTTAATATTGTCCTAGTTGTTGAGTGATCGTAGGGCTATGAGCTATTTATATTTAAATGAACTTTTTACTAGATATCCAAATCCAATTCTTAAAAAAATTTAAAATCTGAATCCATATCCAGCAAATCCAATTCGATACAAGAATCACTTTCCAGATCCAACCCGAACGAATAGGAAAACAAGCAGTCGGATATTATTCGACCCATTTTCAGCAGTACCCTAAGAAGATCTATTTGAAAAGTGGTCTAATGTGGTGCCTTAGAAAAACAACCTTCTCAAAAATGGAAATAACTGAAGGATTAAAAAATACAAGTGGTGGCTTTATTCAATGAATAATTTAATGTAGTGCTTTTTTCAACACCTATATTTATCCAAGTTCCAAAATCTAAGTCAAATTCCTCTTCAAGTTAAAAAGAGATTAATTTTTTAAAAAAAGAAAATTACATAAGAGTGCAAATCCTCTAGGGGCTACATCTCGACTCCAACATCATCTTTCTCTTATGTTGCATCACCTAATTCCTCCTAAACTAGAAGATACATCTAGTCAAAATTTTGCATGAAAGAAAAGTTTACCTTAGCCGGCCCATTTTGGACCACAAATTGTGTCAAACCCCCACATCAATGGGATGCAATGAACACTTCTAAGGTTGTCACGCCCTCATAGTGCTTAGCAAGAGCTTTGTTTTGGCTCCTAGAATGCTGAAGACAAAACTATATGAGAAAGTAATGGCATCCGGAATTTACGATTCGCAATCGACTCCTAGTTGTAGCATATCTTTCTTCTAGACCTTGTCCAAACCTACCCAAAGTGGCCAAATTAGTCCGCAATGAGTCTAATGATCCTCCTGGATCAAGCCATGCAAAATTGCAAGTCTTATTGCCATTTTATAGAATTTTCTTGTTAATCGCCGAAATATGCATAAGTCACGACACACCAAAAGCACCTCTCCACTTCATATATATTTAGCTTTAAGTTCTAATCATGGTCTGCCGAACCGGACCGTACCGGCCGGTTCGGCCCAGTACGGACCGGTCCGGCCTGGAATCGGTACCCGAACAGCGTAAAAACAGGTTCCAGCTATTTTTGGACTGATCTTGACCAGTACGCATGCGTATCGATCGTGTACCAACCGGTTCGCATTAGGTACATTTTTTTTGCATTGGAAAGCGCGCATGGCCCTTTCGGCCACGTGCTCCTCGAGTAGAGCGCACGCGCGCCTACTCCCCGACCCGCGCAGTTCCCCGCGCTGTGCAGCACCGCGCGAGCGATTCCCCCACCCTCGCGGGGCAGCGCGCCCGCATGCCCACGCGGGCTCATTAATGCCACAGCGTGGCATTTAATGCCACTCTGTGGCATTTATCCCTCGGGCGTGCGATTTCTCGCCCCACGCGGTTCCGCGCACTGGGGAACCGCGCTGTGAATTCCCCCACCCACGCAGGGCAGCGCACCCGCGTGCCCACGCAGGCTCATTAATGCCACAGAGTGGCATTTTGTGGCATTTATCCCACGCATCCGTGCGCATACATGAAAATCAGAAAATAAAAAAAACGTTTACCGATTCGTACCAGACTGGTTCCGATACGAACCGAACCGTACCGGTCTAGTAGGCGATCAGTACGCCTACCGGTACCGGTACGGCAGACCTTGGTTCTAATTATATTCCATATATCTTCATCGATCTCCTAATTCTCTTGTACAACAGTATCTTCGTTAACAAAAACATTCATTGATATTTCTTGTCCATAAATCTTGATTGGGAACTAATCTTCCCTTCTAATTTCATTGAAATTGCATTCTATACACTCTGTTTTGATTTTTGATAATTTTCAGCATTTAACTATATCCTCTTCTCATCAGTCAACACTAAATCATCTGTAAATGTCATAATCTCCAAAGTAATGGTTAAATTTCTTTGTACGTTGAACCCAAATAGAAAAGTTAAGAGGTCACTGGTCTAATCAAAAGGCAGTATATGGCTGAGATCAGACAAGATTATTTTGAGGTTTTTCTTAGAAGTATATAAAATAGGAAGGCTGGTAAGGCTGCTGTCCACTTTTTTCAATGCTTTTTCCTAATTCTTTTCCATGCTCCAATTCTTCTTTTATCTCCTACTTTTATTGCCCTGTATAAGACCCTGCAGTTCAGATTGAACCAAACTTGAATTGATTTGTACTGGTAACCCATAATTAATTCTCTCTATTAAAGCATTAGGATCTAAGAGCCCTAAGGACAACCACTAAACTTGGGGACCATAAAACCCTTATCTTTACCCGCTTTTTTCAATAAGATTCCTTACATATCATGCAAAACTCAATATAAGTGCGCAGACCTAGGAATTCTGATTATAAGCTTATCAAAAGAACAAAAACACAGCATTGAGGTAAGCATAGTATTTTGGGTGTTCTAAACTATTGTATCATACTTGTACATAGCTTCTTTTGCCAGTGAATGTACCACGTCCAACATTGAACTTGTCTCTCTAAGGATAATTCCTCCAATCAGATTAATATAGGTTATACTATAGCTCATTTTGTTTTTCCATGTTAAAAAAAAAGTAACAATATTTTTTTTTTTTTTGCTTTTTGATGAAATATCATTTAATTGACAATATACTAAATTAGATTTTCTTTTTTCAAAATACAAAATAAGAATTATACCATTCCAGAAGAGTCTCTTCCACCACAAAGCAAGAGCATGCCATCTGAACGAGCACTAGCAGTAGCGTACCTGCCAAAATATAAGAAAAGAAATTCATTTTTTGTGAAGCAGCAACTGTTAGAGTTAATGCAGTTGTTGTTTCAGCAGAAAACAGAATATAGAGGATTATAATGTCATTTGTAGAATGAAAGATATTAACAAGCACACTCAAAATGTATCTCACAGAATGTATGTAAGTTATCATTAGCATAAGCTATTCTAGAACTTCTCTAGCACCATATGCACCTCCATCTCTCACTCTAATTTGACATGGTTGATGGATTAACATTTTCTTTTTTCATTAAAAGGCAAACTAACCATAAGGCATTCCCATTCACTTTGGCGACTTCATATTTTTAAGAAGTATTACATGTCCTGATGTGAAACAATTGTTCACAAACACCTTCACATACTTTAGTCGACAATTCAAATAAATTAAAAGTTCATACATACATTGGAGAGCCTCAATATACTATCCCAATTATTATCTACATGCATTTTCTAATAAAGATTCATTTATAAAGACCATTAGCTACTCTTAATATGTCCAAGTTTCCTGTCTTAAGCATTATAATTCTCAAAGAAGCCACTCCTTCTTCAAAATTTAATATGTTATATTCAGACTTTAGTTAACTTGTAAAGTCAATGCTCTTAGGGGGCATTTGGTTGCCTGCAATTCCAATTACTATTGGAATTGCAGTTGTACTCGGAATTGCCGCAATTGGAATTGCATATGCAAAAATTGTTTCTGTTCGGTTGCCTATAACCGACAATTGCAAATGCATTTTCCGCTGTTTGGTTGTATGATGCTAAAAGCAATTTGGACCCCTGTCCATTCAATTCTACTTCTTTTTTATCCCCTCCACCCCCCCCCCCCCCAACCGAATGTATTGGCTCACATGCATTAGATGTGTAGAGCACTAGTTATAGATAAAATTTCAAGAAAAATAAATCTTTGAAGTCCATAGGCATATTTTTACTCATTTCATACAGATATGCACTGAAAAGTGAAAAATTAGTATGCCTCCGCAAGAAACCATGTTGTAGATTTCTAGCATGAATGTAAACAAGATCTGCTTGTTACCAGAAATAACCTCATGCAAAGGATAAATAGATTAAGCATAAAATTGGCTATTGCAAATGACCAATAGAGACAACAATGTGTTACATTTATCAACAGGTTATCAACTTATAAGTAAGCTCACATTCTTGCTGAAGGTCTGTCACCTTCAGGGTTGAGTTTCTGCCATCTGTAGGGTTTCTGTGCCGTATCCAATGCCCAAGCATCAGAAAGAACCCTCTTACCTACACCAAAAGATTCTATTCAGTTTCCATAGAACTAAATTGCCATAAAGGAAAAAAGAAAGAGTCAAAAATTTTGGGACCATGCTGTTGTCAATAAAAAGATTGAGGAAAACAAGGTGGAAATGGTAATTTGGACTTCCTACAGCTACAGGTAAAATTTATGTTCCCTCCAAATGGTTCATTCACACGCATGGAAACTGTGAGAAAAGATTTGAAAAAAACTGGTTGTGAGGCAGAGGTAGGCTTCAATAGGGGCAAAGAAAGATCCATGGATCCAGCCACAGTTGGTAGGGAAAACATTGTTTGTATGGTTAGAGTTGCAATACTGTCTCATAAATACTGTTAAATATTGTCATTTTCAAGCAAGGAAACAAGGCATTTTCCTGATATAGTAGTACACAGAAGTAGAACCCTTCTGCAACTTAAAAGCCAGGTGTTAAGAAATAATTTGGAAGAAAAGAAAAGGAGAAAAATGCGGAGAGCAGGATGTCAGAAAGCAGTAAGAAAAATGACCCATGCATAAATTCATGGATAAAGAAAGCTTTGGACGCCTTGAATGTGGTATGCTGTTGTTGGGTGCAAGGACCTGTCTACGTGCCAGCAGCTCAATAGAGCTGGAAACAAGAATTTGATCTGTACAAATCTGAGTGCCTTCACTTGATGATTCATCTTCTTGCTCGTGCTTTGGATTTGTGAGAATCAAGAGAAGAAAGATCCTCAGATATTATTTTTCCACTGGCAGCTAACCAGGAAGGAAGTTTGCTGCAAGAATTCTGAAAGAGGAAGACAAGGAAGGCTCAGATTGAATGCTAGGGGTCGGTTCCACTTTGGATCTGGAGCTGGAGGAAAGTTCAGAACCCATCAACTCTGGGAAGATGCAACTTGAAGGCTGCAGTTATCCCCAGAAATAAAAAGGAATAAATTGTAGAGTTATTCGATGGGTCTAATTCTTCGTTATTCGAAAAGAATAAGTCATTTGGAATGATTTACATAATTATAAAGCACTAGTATGACAACATCAGCTAGAACTTGACCTCGTGTTTGTACCATGTCATATCTAGCTAACATTGTTGACCAACATTAAACATACATAAATATATTAAGATCACTTTTCCCAACTTAAAACTATTTTGAGTAGTATTCTGATGATAATCTTCTGAGGAATTAGCCATGATATATCTGATCCATGCATAATATCATGAAAAATGGATACAAATTTTTGACAGTGGACATGTTTGAAACATTAGAATACATATTA
This sequence comes from Phoenix dactylifera, assembly GCF_009389715.1. Classification (NCBI taxonomy): domain Eukaryota; kingdom Viridiplantae; phylum Streptophyta; class Magnoliopsida; order Arecales; family Arecaceae; genus Phoenix; species Phoenix dactylifera. The sequence continues at coordinate 7,624,959 of NC_052392.1, forward strand.
GATTATTATGGCTACATAAAATTCTATGAATCCATCTGGATATACCTTGCTTGTTCTAAGAGAAATAGCTGAGAATACACGAATAGTACCATATAATTATATAATAATCCAAAATCACAAGCTAACATCCAGTTATCCCTAAACAGCAATAACATAGCTCGATGAAAGTTAGAGGCATAACTCACCATCATTGCCACTAACGGTGACAAGATAACGTTGAGCAACCAAATCCATGGTATGGCCATAGCGAGGTCCTGGTCCAGGCCCTTGAACCACCACCCTGAAACAAATTTCAGCAATGTCGAAAGAAATGATCCATTCCAAATCCACATAGGCAGACAAAGAAAAAAAACATTGAATATAACATCACTTCAATCTTCACCTGTGCCACTTGAACTTATCATTTGTCAGGTCAAGCACGTAAAGATCATCCGTGGAATGCCCAGCAGGGCCTATGCCACCCTAGCAAGACAACATCGCCCAGTAATTTATCATCCCAAAAAAACTACGGGAACTCCAAGAATTCAGAATTTGGCAAACAGATTCTATTTAACTCCTATCACCTGGAAAACTACCATGGTGCCAACCGCAGCTGCAGCATGTGCAGCCCTCGGCGAAGGTGGCTCTCCGACTGGATGCAACCTGTCAGATTTGAATTATATTACTCGATTCTCATGAAAAATTTCGACTTGAGTCCAATTTCATAAAAAAGGCACCTTTTTCATCAAAAAAAGGAAGAACAGTTCAAGGATGATCGGAAAGGAAAGAAGAGAAATTAGAGTAAACATTAAATTATATTACCTCACTCTCATGAAAGATTCCAACTTGAAATCAATATCCCATAAAACAAACTATCTTTTATCGAAATGAAGAAAAATTCTATGACAATTAGAAAGAAGGGCAGAGAAATATGGGGAAAAGGAAGATCAAGACCTGGTCCATTTCCTGGTCTCGACGTCGTACGAGTGAATCGAATTCGTCACTCCCGCCAGCCCTTCACAACAAAAAACACCATCAGCAACAAACATCCGTCCAACTCGAATCAGATCAGAGCAGCAGGGAATGGGGGGGAGAGAGAGAGAGAGAGAGAGAGAGAGAGAGAGAGACGAAGGAAGAGGGGGGATGGGGAGAGTAACTGATGCCGGGAACAGCGGAGGAGGCGCCACCCTCGATGGCGGTGGCGCCACCGAAGAGAATGAGGCGGGGGCCGTGAGATTTGGTGGCAGCCACGGCGGTGAGGGAGTGGCCACAGCGGGGACCCGGGGCGTCGTCGTCAGTGTCCCAGCTCGCGTCCAGCGGCCTGTATGTCGGTGCCGGTATCGGCCACGGTTTCGTGTCCATCTTTCCTCCTCCGCCACCGCCGTCGCCGCCGCGAGACTTCGGAAGACGAGGAGGGACTCAGGAGGAGGGCGTCGCGGACAGATCGGAAAAGGGAGGAGGTTGCGGAGTCGAACAGTGAAAGCTAAAGCCCTAAAGGGACCCGCCTGGGTTCCAGCTAGTGCGACCCAGTGGTGTAGGAGAGAAGAGCCGAGATGGAACGTTGGGTCAACTCTGGGGTGCCGTTTCTCGGTCTCTTTCGTGGAAGTCAAATCTTAGTAGTTAATGCATCCTTACCCTGGAGCCGGCCAGCGTCCGCGGAGAATTTGATGCAGAGTTTGTCGCTGATGGCTGTACACAAATCTCCACGCGGAAGTCCAATCGTGCGGTTGCCAATGGACACCCATCAAGGTTTTCATCTCGGCTATCACTTTCTATCAGTGTCCTTTAATAATCGATACAAGATACATAAAAACAATGAGGTGGTTTATTTTGAACCCAGAGATATTGATTAAAATGAGATCGAATGATGACCGGTATACCTATAGGAGTTAGATAAGAATGCACATAGGTCCGATTGTCCGGATTAAAGGCTAATCCAAGTTCAACCCTATCTTCATTAGTTGTTAATTATTGAAATTGGAATCGAAATGATGAATGTCGAAACCAACCCAACATGATACGGTTAAGATCCGTGTCGTTAAAATTGCTTTGGTTTAGAAGTGTATGCATATGTGCGTGCGTGCATGCCTGCGCGTGCATGCATGTGCCTGTGCGTGCTGCGTGTGTGCTTGCATGTGGGTGGAGAGGTGTGTACAAATGTTTGTGTCGTTCGGATTGGCTTTGGTCTATTTTATATGAACCCTTGACCCAGTCCTAAACAAATATAATGGGGCTTCCAAATGCTAAAATCAAATTGTCCTGATCATAATAGAGGAACCCAAACCAACCTAACCATTAAAACTAGTTCATTAGGGTTGACTCAAACCTATTTACACCCCGATTCCAAGACGTCGAGGGGGAGGGGGAGATTCCGCGAGAGGAGACTGAGGGCGCCGATGAGAGTCTTCATCTCCTCGATGTGGTCCGAGGAGAAGGAGCTCTCGACGGAGGCCGCCATGGCCGAGAACGAGAGCTCGAACGAAACCCCCGCTTCTAAGTCATAAACATAAAAGAAGGCAACGGTCCCTTTCTTTTTCCCCCTTCGAGAGAGCTCTCTCGCTCGGTTCCTTCTTCCTTGGTGATGGAATTCGCTCGCTCGCTCTCATAACTGGAAATGTCGGAAACCGGAAACTTGGAACGGGCACGATGGTCGGTTAACGGGTTCGGGTGCGCAAGTATATATAGCAGCGATTGGGACACGTGAGATGCACGTGACTAGGGAATTGTAACGTTTAGCCTTTTAGTTTTATGTTCGGTTTCCACTTCGGACCCGCTTGCGATCTTGAGATCCAAAAGCGGGTCTCGTGCAAGCTGTGAGATGCACGTGCCTAGGTGTATGTACGTAGTATATACTCCTTTTAACATGAGGTTAAACATACACTTTATTTCCATGGATCAACAACCTCAAAAATTGTCCAATTAGAATTTATGAAATATGGGAAGCAATGACAGATGTCAAGTTCACATGTAGTCTCACTAGGCATATTTGTGTAAGTTGACAAATTTTCTCTAGCTTTTGCTTGGTGCATTCTTAATTATTTTCTCTCTTCTTCTTCTTTTTGTTTTTGGCTAAGATGGGTGGATCATATCTGATGAGTACGGATACACCCAATAAAATCGAAAAATAAAATACTACAAAGTGCCAGGAGCAACTTCCTATCTTCAGCCCATACGGTGCTATCCGAATGACTGACTACATAAGTAGCCATTCAGTCCGCAGCCCCATTAGCTTCACGGAAAACATGCTTGGCCTGCAAGGCCCCTCCAGCCCCCACCATTGCCCAGATATTTCGAAACAAAGAGTGGACGCAACCATTGCCCTAATTATTTTCTCTTTGAAAAAGCAAGCATTAAAAAATAGTTTATTGTATAACTTAACATAAAAATATATTTTATACCATAAAAAATAATTTTTGTATAGTTTTTTAAAAGCTTTATCATATTAGTTTTTCCTATAGCACCATTCTTTCATTTGTAAGATGCCTATATATCCTCCAATAAGGACAAGATAAAGAAAATTATTAATTTCTATCTACATCGTCACAAATCCTTGCCATGTTTTCCACTTCTATATATATATATATATATATAGTGTCTAGGTAGATTCTATCATTTTGCTTTTTGTCACTTATTTTCTTTTGTATCTATTTTTAGTATTTATTTTATGTGTAATTATTTTATATTTATTTTTAAATTACTATGTGTTACATATACTGAGTCATGAGTTCTTTCCCATCAGATTAAAGCCTATTTTCATAAAGAAGCAAGAAAAATCAGCCCCAATGGTTGATTTAGCTTTCTTAAAGAAAAAGCAAGAACAGTAAATTTTATTTGACATTGTTGTTGTCCACCTGCTGCCTTCAATTATAACAACATATCATATGAAATATAGGAATCAGTTTGAAATATAATAAATATATTTAGTTTATAAAGAAATAGTTACAAGTAGTAAGTAAATATAATTTTTTTTGAAGAAAAAATGACTAACTAGCAACTATTGAATTAAAAAGAAAATATTAATTATATTGTATGCTTATTTATATCAAGTTAGACCGTGTCAAACAAAAGCAAGCTAGATCCAGATTATGTTCAACTTCTTCATACTTTAAGCTCAAAATATTGGTTCACGTTTATCTCATTCATTAATTAAGTCAATTTTTAAACTGAAATTTTTGACTTCAGTATGAGCTACTAATGAACAGCATGCTCACATGTCATCCATGGATATCTACATTGTAGCTTTTGATGTTTAGTTGATTATGAGAATGTAAACATAAAAAGATAAATTTTGAATTTTTTTCCGAAGAATCTCTATACTTAATCAAAAGTTTTGAAAACAATTGGACCAAATTAATTGTTTATTATTTAGCCTTTTTAGTTGATAGATTATTTTTCCCATTCTAAGATGTGATCAAATAACATGTATTCCTTTCCAAGTGGTATATACGAGCTTTTAGTCAATCTATTAGTTATTAAATATCATTAATTTCGTGCATTATATGTTGTCACGGAGTGCAACAACCAAGTAAACTAATTCAACATGTTCGAAATGTTATATGATGGTAAGTACTTAAAACTAATACTATGATTGTGTTTTATCTTGATTAAGATAAAGATAAAAATAATTATCATACCTATAGCATTTCGATATCTCAACTCATAATATGCATCATACATTTAATGTTGTGTCAACCTAGCGAGTCCATGAGCCACAAACTAAGTCAGTTCTGGTCTGGACCAGACCAACCCAATTCATCCATCTCTCTTCTTTCTCCTATGCACACACCTGGCCCTGTGTCCCCTCCCTTTTCTTTTCTTTCTTTTTTCTTCTTCTTCACTTCCTAACTGAGCTCTACTACCACCACACAATCTTTGCCAATGCCTTCAGTTTTGCCGCCACCACCTCTCATCTTACCATTCATCCAGTGACCATCCCACTGACATTTTTCCTTCTATTCATTTCTCTCCTGCCTTCTTTCTTTCTTGCTCGCACAATATAGCATCTCCTTCCTTCTCTCATCTCTCTCTCTCAATCGGCCCACTCTCTTTGTCTTCCTTTTCCTATCTTCTACCATTTTGTGCATCTAATTGGTAAGAAATCCCTCTCCATTTCTTCCTATCCCTTTTCATTATGGTTTTGCCCTCTCTAATTTAACCTGTGGGTTTTCTTGTGTGGAGAGAAGAGGCCACAGTAATGGAAAAGAGGAAGTTGGATATGAGGCCTAGTTTATAGCTAGAGGCTCAGATTGAGGTAAACTCCAACCCTATTATCTCTAAATTGGTAAAATATTGTAATTTGACAGTAGATTTGAGAAAGAAAGAAAAAAATATAGTCTTATGTTCTCTGTCCCCTCAGGCAGGTTTCCAATAGCATAGCTTAGATCCTTAGTTAATTATGGTATCACATATAGGAGGCGTTTGGTAACCCCAACAGGATCACCACGGTGATCTAAGATCCCCGGTGATTCGAATGCTGGGGTAATTTGATCCCTAATGATTTAAAATCAATGTGTTTGGTAGGCCATGGTTCAGTGATTAAAAATTCTTGAATATCCATGAATAAAATTACCAATTAGATCACCGGGGATCTTAAATCTTCCCTATTAATCTTCTTAATAATTAATATAAGATATTTGTGGTATTGTTACTAATTAGTAACAATATCTTCTTACTAATTATGGAGTTATTATAAAAATATAGTATATTTTTATAAGATATTGTTATAAGATTAATTAGTAAGAAGATTCAAGATCACCGACCACATAATATCACAAATATCCCCAATATATCTTAGATGGATTTTTTATGTGTTTTTAATTCTCATGAATTAAAAATGTAAGTCAATATACTAATTTCTATAATAACTCCATAATTTTGTCACATATTCTACTTTTAGTAGCCCTTATCATATATTTATTAATCATATAAAATATATTATATTAAAATATTAATATATTTATCAATATATTCTATAAAAATATATTTATTACTCCTATAAATTATTAATCTTATAAAAATATGTTATTTTTCATTATAGAATTAATATTTTTATTTATTTTTATAATAGATTTTTTAATACTAATAATTATTTTGATTAGAAAAATAAGATAAATAGGAGTAATATATTAAATATTTTCATTATATAAATATAAAATATAATAATATATTTCTACTATACTTTAAAATTATCCTTCAATAATAATATGATAATAATATGATTAGTAATATATTATAATATAATATATATCATTAATATAATATATAATATCAACATAATATTATATATATATATATATAACATTGATATAATATATTGATGATATATTGATATATCAATTTTTCTGCTAAATTGAGGGGTGTTTTTGTCTTTAACTTTCAACCCAAGATCACTGTCCTGGGGTGATCTTGGATTTCCGACCTCAAGGACGGATATTCCATCATCGGGTTGGGCGGTGATTTGAGGAGTGGAGGTGATTTACGATCACCGCCACGTAGGATCACCGTGATGCAACCAAATGCGGTGATCTCATCACCTCCACCCATATCACCCTTGATCCTGGGACGATCACCCCATACCAAATGCCTCCATAATGTTTATTCTTGCCATTCATAAGACTAACTTTATCATGTAATGCAGATTCTAATTGCATTATTAATTATGGATTGGATCAAAAGCAAGAGAACTACATTTAGCCTCCTTCTAAAGTTACTTCAGTTATAGTTCCCATGACATATGGAATACATACAAATAGATATTAGCCATATATCCAGCCAGATAATGGCAAGTTCATGGCATGAAACCAAGAACATTAGTTAATGATAAAGTCTTTCTAATTACTCCCAAATAATATGACTCAAGCAATAAAGGATCCTGCCAACTAGGAACATTAATCAAGATTTGTCGTCTCAATGCATCATGCCTTGCATTATACTGGTACCAAACTGATATTTGGTATGGAAAGTGTATCGAAAGTATTGATGCGCCAAACTGACCCATACCGATATGATACCGGCTTAGGTACTGAAATTGTTATTACGAACTTTGACATCAATACAGAATTAGGAAGACCTACCTTATTGAATACATTATCTCATTCAAACGAGGAGCAACCATCTACCAACTAGAGTAGAGTCTAAAAGGAAAGCGAAAAAGTATAAGCTCTCACTAATATAAATTGTAGCAACTGAAAGGCCATGATAAACCTTTGAAATAATAATAACGGCAAGACTGACTACAAATAGGATAAATATGGATAAGTAAATCATAAGCATGAATACCTTCTCCTATCCATATGATACACTTATATGGATCCAACTTCAAGGATCCCATGCAATGTCTAGTCTGCTGGAACAAAAACTACTTCCATTTCTTGCAAAGAAATTCTCTATTTACACAACCTGAATATAAGACACATTCCTCACAGTGACTGCTTTGGTCAATCTATCTTTTGCTCATCAAAAACCATCTCAAATGACTTGGGTTATTATAGTTAACAATTAATGCAATCTCAAGCAGATAATTTAAAATTCATAGTTATATGAGTTACTATTACTGTTTAAAATTTGTACTTAATTACAATTTGTAGGAATAAATTAAAAAAATCACTACTAGTTAATTAATTACGTAACATGAATTAACAATAAACCGTGTTTAATTCAAATTTTATCTTACTTTTGCTTTTTCTTCTTCTTTTTAATGAAATTTCATCCTGCTTTTGCATGATTTGGCACATGCACAATTTCAAGATTCCGGCACCTGCAAATGTGCTGTCAAGTTACATACTACCAAACCCAAAGAACAGTGTCATCCTTTACATTACACATTCACTGCCTGCAGTGCCTATGGTTCTTAAATGCTATCTAAAGTGAACAAGGTCACAATTAGTGCAATGCAACCGCCCTTTGTTTTTATCTGTTATATATACAGTTGTTAGACATCAAATTTTGGAACAAAAGTAAAGAATGAATAGTTGAAGAGAATTTTGCGTTTCGGACTATGCAATGAGATAATGTTAGCTCATTATGCAATGAGATAATGTTAGCTCATTATGCAATTCAAAATAAGTTTTTGCCAAACACACATCATCAACAGGCTCCTAAACATTGTATAATAGCAATTAGTGTTCATAAGCATTCAACCCACCATTCCTTTCAATTTTATTGACTATCTCAACAGAAATTTGAACAGCAAAAATAACAAGATATCAGACTTGAAGGTGAATGATTACTATTGCATAAAGCATCCAAGCAAATATAAAGTGTGTCTAAACTATTTTAAGTAGCCCAAGATAAGACTAGACATGCCTCGTTGATGAAAAGACAATATCATGTGAAAGGCCACCAGGTAAAGCCCTACAAATTGACATTGAACAGCAAGAACAAAAAAAAATGGTCAAGGCACACCACAAAGCCTCAAAACTAAGCCAAGCTCTGTTTTACCACTTTGGAAGAGTTTCTTTTTTCCTTCTCAGACTCTGGAATATACTTCCACCCACGCTTGTTTACGCCGCTCATTTTCACAGGAGCATCAGCTGCTCGTATACCTGCAGGATACACTTCCATGTAAAGATACTCAAATACATGATTAATCAAAAAGGGATGTATATAGTCAGCTATAAATTGGGTGCATTAAAAAAAATCAAGATTCACAGACAAATTTAAGTGACTAAGAACAACAGGACCCAGTGCAGTCAATAGAAATCCAGGTTGAGCACCTGAGAGGTGAAGATTGCTGCTTAAACTTTGCAAATATTTTAAGGAGTTACTTGTGGCAACTGTGAGACAGTAGCAGCAAGCAAAGTTTGTTGCAAGTTTGCTCGTGTAAAGCTCATGTACATGGAGACATAATTATCATCATGCTGAGCACCCTGAAAAACCAGCGTAGTTTCGTAAATAATTACCAAGTATATTTGAACTCAAGGCTAAATCTCATTGCTGATTATGCTCATCTCTCATGCATGAAGTCGTTTTTACTGCTCCCACGAACTTTTGATTTCTACTGTAATTCATAAAATGAACAGGGCACCTTTCCTGCTCAATATTTGATTTCTGCTCAATAAATGGTACTAGAGGATATTCCTACATAATGCCTGCCCATTAAGAAAATTAGTGTCGCTACCTACGAACTTGGTTAAAATCTTGCACCATTAGAACACTCGCTAATCAGACTCATAATGAAATGTTCAGGATTTGCTATTCTCTGTTTTTGGCTGCTTTAAGTTGGCACCTTTAAAGCACATTAGGCTTCTCTTAATTTATAAAATGTTAGATCCAGTCCATTCATCATAGTGTTGACTACAGATATTATACAAATACTTGCCAATATGGTCAATTTCAATTGTGATTTTCATTAGCATTGCTCTGCAGACATCATTCTGCAGCCTTGCAATATTTTTATTTCTTTCTCAAAGGAAAAATTAACAACCTAAGATATCAAGATGATGCCAGAAGTGGCTGCTCTGAAATCATGTCCTAATTTTACACGGATTTTCTTTTCCCTATTCATCATAGGCCATTATTTATAGCAAGCTTGGTAAAATGAAGTTTATCAATCAAGGAGAAACAAGGACAAACCACAAGTTTCAGACATAAATGCAAACATATCTACCACAGTCAAATTATCTAACTATAATAAAGCATAACTTTTACATTCAAAGTCCAAAAATTCCAACAAATTTGTGAATTTCAGTGTTTATATCGGCAGATGGGAGTGTAATTGTATTATCCCCCTAGCTATAACAAAGTGTGCTTGGAGCTTTCCCAACCCTTCTCCTTCAAGAAAAAAGGTACAAGCAATGTATAATAATAGACTAAACTAAATTATGGTTACGAAATAAATCATTCATTAAACATTCCAATTTCGACGGCATCGGCATATATTTAGCATAACAACATGTCTGCACAAACACTAAGAAATCAATAAGCGCTGATATGGCTGCCCATAAGCCAGTATAGGCACTCAGGTGATCTCCCTTGCTAAATTTATACAATAGGAGTCTTAAGGTAAGAAGTGGCGCAAGCACCAAGGCAGAAGGCACATTGACAACCTTTGAAGTCAATCTTAATTCTCAAACAACAATGATAATGAGTCATTTGCCAATTTCCTTGTCAGATGCCTGTATCACGCACACAGATGACTCGCTCATGGCATTCTATGCTACAAGTATTTATAAACTGGATCAAACATGTACTTTCGTATAAATGTGCTTGACGAGTTAACAAAATAACAGAAAACACAATTTTTATAGAATTTGTAGCTGTTACGGGGGAACTTAGCCACCATGCCCCACGTGACCGGCACGCGCGCCCAGGAAGACTACGGCTGCCCCTTGATCCAGCAATCCGACCTCGGGTCGGATATCTTCGGCTCCGCAGCCCGACCCCGAGTCGGCTGCCCCTTGATCCAGCAATCCGACCTCGGGTCGGATATCTTCGGCTCCGCAGCCCGACCCCGAGTCGGCTGCCCCTTGATCCAGCAATCCGACCTCGGGTCGGATATCTTCGGCTCCGCAGCCCGACCCCGAGTCGGCTGCCCCTTGATCCAGCAATCCGACCCCGAGTCAGCAATCTCTCGACAACAACAGACTGTTCCTCTGAGGCACGCCGCGGCCCCCTGCTCCACTACTCCCTGCAACGGCCGTATCCGGCGCTGCCCCACGATCCCCTGTAACAGCCGTACAAAGCGGAGCTCCACTATGCCCTGCCATGGCTGTACCCAGCGCTGCCCCACGACGCCCTGTAACGGCCATGTCAGTGGCAGCCCCATCGTGCCACACAATGACGAATCCCCGGAAAAACCCCCAGCCTGATATATATGAAGCTGGGGGGGAAGGGGGAGGGTAAGAGATATCTTCCAGAGTATCATCTCACCTGCTACCTTCTCCTTCTCCTTCTCCTTCGATCTCCTCTGACTTGATCGTCGGAGGGCCCCCACTACCCCGGTGGTGGTGCGAGGCTTGCTTGCAGGTTTCACGGCGGAGGGCGGAGCGCAACCAAAGCAACTCAAAGGGAACCCCGTTCACACCGCTGTGCCAATCGTTCTCGGTTTGGACCACCAGCAACAGTTGGCGCTAGAGGAAGGGACGGATCTCAGAGCGATCGTAATGGCACGGCGAGGTGGTCGTGGAGCTTCCAATGCTTCGGGTCGCGGGGCCTCTCGCGCCTCCGGCCGGGAGGCCGTTGCATCTCCAACACACTCTCAGCAACACTCCACCACCCCACCGCCCATTCAGACGGTCGAAGCCGCCCAGTTCGACCAGCTAGCCCAGCAGGTTCGCGCCCTCGCGGAGGCGGTGCAGAATCTGCAGGGTGCGATGTCCCGGGCGCCGCAGCGGGCTCAGAAGCCACTGCTCCCTGAGCGCTCGCCTGTCCTCCTCAACCCGCGCTCCTTCCTCTCCCATGGGGAGGAGCGCCGGCGCGAGGAGGATTCTCGAGCACGGTCTATTCTGCCGGGACCTTCCCATCGGAGCTGCGCGGGGTACGAGAGGCGGGCCCGGGCGCGTTCTCAGACCCCCCAGTCCTCGAGGAACCCGCGCTCCAGTCGGTCCCCCACTCGCCGCTCCTTGTCTCCCACCCACCGGTCGCGCTCCCTGGACCGGCGGGTGGACGATCTCCACCGACAACTCCAGGTCCTGAAGGGCCATTCCAAAGATCCCTTCGCCGACTTAGAGATCTCCTCCCAGCCGGCGCTTGCCTCGAGGATCCTGCGGACCCCGAATCCCCCGGGGTTCAAAATGCCGGCGATCGAGCCCTATGACGGGGCGGCAGACCCGCGAGATCACGTCGAGAGTTTCAGGACCCTTATGCTCCTCCACGGAGCATCAGATCCCCTTCTCTGCAAGGCCTTCCCGGCAACCCTCCGTGGCCCGGCGAGGGCGTGGTTCGCCGGGCTGGAGGCTGACTCAATCCGGTCTTTCGACCAGTTCACTCGCCTCTTCATCACTCATTTCGCCGTCAGTAGCCGGCGGCGACTGGTCTCCGACTCCCTCTTTGACGTCCGGCAAAACGAGGGAGAAAGCCTGCGGGATTATCTTACCCGCTTCAACAGGGCTACGCTGGAGGTCCGGAACCTGAGTCAGGAGGTAGCTCTTTCAGCCCTGAAGCGTGGCTTCCGGAAGGGCAGGCTCACCTTCTCCCTGGACAAACGCCTGCCGCGGAGCTTCCCAGAGCTGTTGTCCCGGGCGAACCAGTATGCGGACGCCGAGGAGGCGGCCGCCCACCGGAGCAAGGAGGCTGCCGAGATCCCTCCAAAGCTTGGGAAGAAAAGGCGGAAAGAGGCACGCCAGAGGAGGAGCCCGACGCCCCAGCGTCGGCGCAGAAGCCCGTCGCCGGCGAAGAACCACAGCGCCCCACGCCCTCGTTCTCCGCCCCGACGTTTCAACCGGTACACCCCTCTCCTGACTCCCCGGGCCCAGATCCTTATGGAGATCAAGGGGCGGGAGGACCTCCCGGCCCCGAGACAGATACGAAGGATCCCTGGAAAGAGGCCCTCCCAGGCGTACTGTGAGTACCACCGAGACCACGGCCACGACACAGAGGACTGCTTCCAGCTTCGGGACGAGATCGAGGCTCTTATCCGTCGGGGGCGTCTCGGTCGATATGTGAGCGACCGACGTCCCCCCGCAGACCCGCGTCCGGCCGACCCGGCTCCTCCGGAGCCTCGGGAGCAGAATCGACCCGTTGCGGGCGTGATCCACACTATCACTGGGGGCTGCTCTCGGCCCGTGAGGAACGCAGGGGGCTCGACGGAAGCGTCAGGGACGGCCGTCGTAAAGAGGCAGAGGGTCGGCAATGTAATCACCTTTTCTGATGAGGATGTAAAGGGGGTTCAGACTCCCCACGATGACGCCATGGTGATCTCCCTCACTATGGCAAACTATGATGTAAGGCGTGTTCTTGTGGATAGTGGAAGCTCAGCTGATATTTTGTTTTACGAGGCCTTCCAAAAGATGAGCTTGTCCAGACAGTTGTTGCACAAAATGTCCACCCCCCTCGTAGGATTCACCGGTGACGCTGTCCCGGCGGAAGGTGTCGTTGAGCTGCCTGTGACTGCGGGCGTCGCACCCGCAGAAGCCACGGTGCGACTCGGGTTCTTGGTCGTCCGTGTTCCCTCGGCCTACAACGCTATCCTCGGGCGACCCGGGCTGAACGCCCTTCGCGCGGTGGTCTCCACGTACCACTTGCTCATGCGGTTCCCCACGGCGGTCGGGATCGGAGAGGTCCGAGGTGACCAACCGACCGCACGGCAATGTTTTCTAGCAACCCTCAAAGGGAAGAAGCCCGTGGAAGCCCTAAGCGTCGAGTCCCTTGATGCCAGAGACGAGGTGGCCTTGCGGCAGGGGGAGCCGGCCGAGGGTGTGGTCGAAGTCCCCCTCGAGGAAGGCCGCCCCGACCGGGTCGGCGCCAATCTCGATCCGGGAGCTCGGGCCCGGTTGGTGGAATTCCTCCGAGCCAATACCGATGTATTTGCCTGGTCGGCGGCCGATGTACCTGGGATCGACCCGGAGGTCATTTCTCACGCCCTCAACGTCGACCCGACCCACCGACCAATAAAGCAGAAGAAGAGACACTGTGCCCCGGATCGGATTCGGGTGGTCGACCAGGAGGTAGACAAGCTCTTGGAGGCAGGATTCATAAGGGAGGTAAGCTACCCCGAGTGGCTGGCAAATGTTGTACTTGTCCGGAAGGCGAGCGGGAAGTGGAGGATGTGCGTCGACTATACCGACCTGAACAAGGCGTGCCCTAAGGATAGCTTTCCGCTTCCACGAATAGACCAACTGGTCGACGCGACTTCCGGATATCAGCTGCTGTCTTTCATGGACGCCTTCTCCGGTTACAACCAGATAATGATGGCCCCACAGGACGAGGAGAAAACTGCCTTTATAACAGACCGGGGGCTGTACTGCTACAAGGTAATGCCCTTCGGTCTGAAGAATGCTGGCGCTACTTACCAGCGCCTCGTCAACAAAATCTTCAAAGAGCAAATCGGCCGGAACATGGAGGTGTACGTGGACGATATGCTGGTGAAGAGCCGCCATGCAGACCAGCACATCGCGGATTTGGAGGAGACTTTCACCACCTTGCGGAAGTTTCGCATGAAGCTGAACCCAGCGAAGTGCGCCTTCGGCGCTTCGGCCGGGAGGTTCCTCGGTTTCATTGTCAACCAGCGGGGTATCGAAGCCAACCCGGACAAAATCAAGGCCATCCAAGGTATGTCCCCTCCGACCAAAGTAAAGGAGGTTCAGGAGCTCGCTGGAAGGGTCGCCGCGCTTGGACGATTTGTGGCAAAATCGGCCGAACGCTGCCAACCATTCTTCAAGGTGTTAAAACGCCCGAAAGACTTCCTCTGGACGGCCGAATGTCAAGCAGCATTCGACCAGCTCAAGGAATACCTGGCGTCTCCTCCCCTACTGTCCAAGCCGCAAGAAGGGGAGATGCTCTACCTCTATCTGGCGGTCTCCCCAACCGCGGTCAGTGCGGTGCTGGTTCGGGAAGAGGCAAAGCTCCAGAAGCCCGTGTACTACATCAGCCGGGTCATACGGGATGCCGAGACGCGGTATACGAAGGCTGAGAAGATCGCCTTCGCGCTGCTGACCGCGACCAGGAGACTCCGCCCCTATTTCCAGGCCCATTCTGTCACCCTCTTAACTGATCAACCACTACGACAGATCCTCAGCAACCCCGGGAATGCGGGACGGCTGGTGAAGTGGGCAATAGAACTCGGTGAGTTCGACATCCGCTACCAGCCTCGACCCGCCATCAAGGCCCAGGTGCTCGCGGATTTCCTCGCTGAGTGCACGGTGCAGGAGGCGGAACCTAGACCGCCGGAAACGCCCAGCCTCGACCTCCCGACCTGGACGCTTCACATCGATGGGTCGTCGAACCCCGAGGGTGGAGGAGCCGGGCTGGTCCTTACCAGTCCTGATGGAGTGATAGCCGAGTATGCCTTGAGATTTGGATTTCCAGTGACCAACAACGAGGCGGAGTACGAGGCCCTAGTCACGGGACTCAAACTCACCAGGGAGCTCGGCATCCGGCGTTTGAAGGTCTTCACCGACTCCCAGCTGGTGGTCGGGTAGGTCCGTGGGGAGTTCGAGGCCCGGAGCCCGACCATGCAGAACTACGTCCGGAAGGTGCAAGCACTCATTCCCGATCTCGGCAGTGTCGACATCCAGCAGGTCCCCAGAAGCGAAAATGCTAGGGCCGACAGGTTGTCCCGCTTGGTGAGCGCAGAGGCGCACAACTTGTCGAGGGCAATCTACCTGGAGACCCTGGAGGCCCCGAGCATCGGCGAGGCTGGAGCGGTGATGGCGATTGATCCGGAGCCGTCTTGGATGGACCCGCTCGTCGCCTACCTCGCCGAAGGGATCCTCCCTGAAGACGAAGATCAAGCTCGGCGACTTGTCAAGAAGTCCGCCCACTACGTACTCTATGAAGGGAGGCTGTATCGGGCCTCGTTTACCGCCCCCCTCTTAAGGTGCCTCCGCCCCTCGGAGGCGGCCTACGTCCTCGGCGAAGTCCACGAGGGCGTTTGCGGATCGCACTTGGGGGCTAGGTCCTTGGCGCACAAGATCATGAGGCAAGGCTATTATTGGCCTACCTTGTTGGAGGACTCAAAGGATCATGTACGGAAATGCGACGCCTGCCAGCGCCACGCTAACGTCCAGAGAGTCCCTTCTGTCCCCTTGGCACCAATCACCGCACTCTGGCCCTTCGCACAGTGGGGAATGGATATCCTCGGACCATTCCCCGTCGCTTCAGCCCAGCGGAAATTCTTGATTGTTGCAATCGACCACTTCACCAAGTGGGTGGAGGCAGAGCCGCTGGCCACTATCACGGAGGCGCAAGTCCGGAAGTTCGTGAAGAAAAACATCATTGTCCGATTTGGGGTACCCCGAGTCCTCATCTCGGATAATGGTCGACAGTTCGACAACAAGCATTTCCGTGATTTCTGCGAGGAGTTCGGGATCGAGCATCGGTTCACATCTGTGTCGCATCCCCAAACCAACGGTGAGGCCGAGGTCACAAATCGGACAATCCTCCAAGGAATTAAGGCGCGAATCGGTCGGACGGGGCAAGCTTGGGTCGAAGAAATCGAGAATGTCCTTTGGGCGTATCGGACCACGCATCGGACCCCTACCGGGGAGACACCTTTCAGCCTAACCTATGGCACGGAAGCGGTTGTTCCCGTGGAGCTCGGACTCCCCTCGCCCCGGGTGGCCGCGCACCGACCCGAGGCCAATTCGGAGCAACTCCGAGGGAACCTGGACCTCTTGGAAGAAGCAAGAGAAATGGCGCAGGTTCGGATGGCGATGTATCAGCGGAGGGTGGCCCGATATTATAACTCCAAGGTCCGACCGAAACTTTTCAGAATCGGAGATCTGGTGCTAAGGCGAGCCAAAGCATCTCAACCCGCGGAAGGTGGGAAGCTGGCGCCAAATTGGGAAGGCCCGTATAGGGTTCGCTGGGTAAACCGACCTGGCTCCTACCAGTTGAAGGCCCTAGATGGTCGAGAAATTCCGAGGAGCTGGAATTCCGCTAACCTGCGGGCGTATTACCAGTAGAACGACAAAGCCAGGAAGACAGTTCGAAAAATGTACAATTCTTTTCATTTCAATAATTCCTGGTTACAACGGTGTGTTCGTGTGATTACAAAGAATTCCCAGAGGGGAATTGGGGAGTAAAGAAAACAAGGAAGAGGTGGAGACTCCGTGGAGCTGAAGATCTGGGATCCCGAACCCTCCATCCGAAGCAGCTGCAATCCCACCGGGCGTGGGTGCTTCTCCCCGGAGGCGCCATCGACGCCTCACGAAAAAGATGAGGAGCCGCCGCAGAAGAAGTTCCCGCTGCCTCCAGAGGAACGCCACCTCCAAGGGATATTCCGGTCCTCCCTAGGAGAAGGGGAGGGAAGGAATACAAGGGAGAAGAGCGCGAGGAGGCGCGATCCCGGATGAAGCGTCTGGCGCAGAGCTCA
The DNA here is from genome assembly GCF_009389715.1 of Phoenix dactylifera. NCBI lineage: Eukaryota > Viridiplantae > Streptophyta > Magnoliopsida > Arecales > Arecaceae > Phoenix > Phoenix dactylifera. The sequence goes on from NC_052392.1 coordinate 7,641,910, forward strand.
ATCGGGAGGCGGGGCTGAAAGGAGGGGGGATGTGATCCCGGATGAAACGCCTAGAGCGGAGTTCCGCCGGGGAGAACCTCCTTGTTGATCCCAGATGAAACGGCTAGTTGGCGGAAGTCGCGAGGGGCGCGCCTCCCGTTCCTCCGGCAGGGGTTTCCCAGCCACACGCCGGAGAGGAGGTCCACGATCCATGGCAACCTGAATAGCTCCGGCTTGGGAGGCTCCACCGCACCTGCACTTATATTTATAGCCAAACTGTGGCCCCCCGGTCGTTCCGATGCGGGTGGCTCCAATAAAGGCGGGCGCACCGAATCCGGAGCCGTTCCAGCTCTCGAGGCGTATCCTCCCACGATCTCCTAAGCGTCGTTCTCCTTAATTGCATTCTTCATGCAGGACACTCCGGGCGGTGTGTATCCCACGGCCCACGTATCTCCGCTCGCGCCCAGGCCGCATCCGCCTCGAAGAGCGCGCGTATCGCGGCCGCTTAACTGACACTCCTTGCAAGCAGCAACTGGCGATCCGATTTCTCAGGTAACGCCTCAATTAGCATTTAATACCCTTCTGGTGTTCCCCAGGCGACGCTTGGAGAATAGGAGAAACACGATCGTAGCTGGCCACGGAGAAATCCCGTCGAGCGGCAAGCGACAGGCGCGTGGCCAACGAGCGGAATTTTCCGAGGCTCGGCCCTCGGATGCCAGGCTAACCCGATGATCATCCCGGGAGCAGACTAGCCTGAAGCCCCGACCGGTCACCTCGGCTTGCGCCAGCCTTGGCCGACCAACGAGCGGAATTTCCCGAGGCTCAGCCCTCGGATGCCAGGCTAACCCGATGATCATCCCGGGAGCAGACTAGCCTGAAGCCCCGACCGGTCGCCTCGGCTTGCGCCAGCCTTGGCCGACCAACGAGCGGAATTTCCCGAGGCTCAGCCCTCGGATGCCAGGCTAACCCGATGATCATCCCGGGAGCAGACTAGCCTGAAGCCCCGACCGGTCGCCTCGGCTTGCGCCAGTCTTGGCCGACCAACGAGCGGAATTTCCCGAGGCTCGGCCCTCGGATGCCAGGCTAACCCGATGATCATCCCGGGAGCAGACTAGCCTGAAGTCCCGACCGGTCGCCTCGGCTTGCGCCAGCCTTGGCCGACCAACGAGCGGAATTTCCCGAGGCTCGGCCCTCGGATGCCAGGCTAACCCGATGATCATCCCGGGAGCAGACTAGCCTGAAGCCCCGACCGGTCGCCTCGGCTTGCGCCAGCCTTGGCCGACCAACGAGCGGAATTTTCCGAGGCTCGGCCCTCGGATGCCAGGCTAACCCGATGATCATCCCGGGAGCAGACTAGCCTGAAGCCCCGACCGGTCGCCTCGGCTTGCGCCAGCCTTGGCCGACCAATGAGCGGAATTCCCCGAGGCTCGGCCCTCGGATGCCAGGCTAACCCGATGACCATTCCGGGGGCAGACTAGCCTGAAGCCCCGACCGGTCGCCTCGGCTTGCGCCAGCCTTGGCCGACCAACGAGCGGAATTTCCTGAGGCCTAACCCTCGGATGCCTGGCCTAGCGCCGGAAGAATTTCCTGAGGCCTAACCCTCGAATGCCTGGCCTAGTGCCGGAAGAATTTTCTGAGGCCTAATCCTCGGATGCCTGGCCTAGCACCGGATGAATTTCCTGAGGCCTAACCCTCGGATGCCTGGCCTAGCGCTGGAAGAATTTCCTGAGGCCTAACCCTCGGATGCCTGGCCTAGCGCCGGAAGAATTTCCTGAGGCCTAACCCTCGGATGCCTGGCCTAGCGCCGGAAGAATTTCCTGAGGCCTAATCCTCGGATGCCTGGCCTAGCGCCGGATGAATTTCCTGAGGCCTAACCCTCGGATGCCTGGCCTAGCGCCGGAAGAATTTCCTGAGGCCTAACCCTCGGATGCCTGGCCTAGCGCCGGAAGAATTTCCTGAGGCCTAACCCTCGGATGCCTGGCCTAGCGCCGGATGAATTTCCTGAGGCCTAACCCTCGGATGCCTGGCCTAGCGCCGGAAGAATTTCCTGAGGCCTAACCCTCGGATGCCTGGCCTAGCGCCGGATGAATTTCCTGAGGCCTAACCCTCGGATGCCTGGCCTAGCGCCGGAAGAATTTCCTGAGGCCTAACCCTCGGATGCCTGGCCTAGCGCCGGATGAATTTCCTGAGGCCTAACCCTCGGATGCCTGGCCTAGCGCCGGAGGAACTTCAAGAGTCAGGAGTCGGCGAGGCGCTACCGAGAGTTAAAAAGAGGAAGGATGAAAGTGAAATGAGGAAACACTCTGTTTGCATTAACTTTCGTTGCACCAGGGCCGAGACCCATACAACATGGCAAAACGCCAACATACAAAGAAAAGAACAAAGAAAAATACAGAGGGTCAGCTTGGAGGAACCCCTGGGTCGGGAACGGCGAGCACACCCGCAAGGGGTAGGGAGACAGTTGGAGAATCAGCAGGCAATGGCATCGAAGGGGAGTCGAGGAGGAAGACCCCACTCAGGTCAATTTCGGGGTATCTAGCGGACACCCTCGCCAGGCCTTCATCGAAGCCTAAGACAAAGGAGTCGGACCCCGCGTCCGACATGTCACGGATGAACTCGGCGGACTGACGATAGGCCTGTACCGCCTGACGCCCGATTTCCGCGCTCTTCTCGGCCAGCGCCGCCTCCGCTCGCTCCGTAATCTGAGCTTTCGCCTCCATGACCTTCGCCACAATCCGGTCGTCCGCCTCGGAGGAGACCCTCAGCAGATCGGCCCGAGCCTCCATGTGCTTCGCCTCGGCAGCAACGCGAGCAGCCTCAGCCTCCTCCAGGCGCGAATGAAGCTCCTGGTTGCTCGCGCGGGACTCCTCCAAGGCCGATTCCAATTCGGCCAGCTTGGCTTCAAGAGATCGGGCTCGGTTGCGGGCGTTGTCGGCTGACTGCTGGGCCTTCTCCCACCTCTCCCGGAAGTCGGCAGCCTTCCGGGACTGCTCTTCGGCCCGCTCCTCCGCCTTCCTGATCTCGCCTTCGAGACCCGAGGCAATCTTGAGTTGCTCCTGGGTCTCCAACAGTTGCCTCTCGAGGGCGGCGAAGCCGAGTACCCGCTCTTCGGCCACCTGGAGCCTCGTCTCGAGGTCCCTGGTCGTCCTCCCCGCCGCAGCCTGGCCTCCCTCCTCTACAGCTTTCAGTCGGTTCTCGGCCCTCGCCAGAAGCCTCGCCTGTTCCTCGTGGCTCTCCTCCAGACGGATCATGTACTGGGCGAGCTAAGAGATAGGAAAAATGAGGGCGTCAGGCGGGGATCAATAGAGCCTATAAATGACGAAAGCGGCCAGAAGAACACTCACCGACATGAGACAGACGCAGCTGGCAGCTCCGACGTCAGGGATCCCCATCTGCCGGACCCGCCTACGGTCACTCTCCAGCAGCACCGTCTCGATGAGGTTTCGGGCGCCGGCGAAAGTGAAGGCTGACCCCGACTTCGCCCCGGAGCCGGACGGTGGTTCTGCGGCCTTACCCTTACCCATTGCTTGGGGGAGAGTCATGCTGACCGTGCTCGGGGCGGGGGCCGCTCCAGAAATCGACAGGGTCCCGCTCGGCCGGGGCCTCGGCGCGCTCCTTCTCGTATCATCCGAAGCCGACCGAGTCGAAGGCCGGGCTGGGGACCGATCGCGTCCGACCCGGCCGTCTCGGGCGCGCCCGGGTGACGCCTCCGGAAAAGCGGTAGTCTCATCACCGGAGGGCTGATACGGCGTCAACTGTCGGTCCGAGCCCGCGGCGTCCCCCTGATCGGTGGGTCCGGACCCGTCTGTCGGCGTCGGAGTCGCCTGCTGGCGGGACTTCTTCGCCGGTGGGACCCCGCTCGGAGGAGTCCGTTTCTTCCTCCGGACCGCTTTCAGTAGGGACGCCCTACTGACAGCCATCGCCTTGTCCGACCGCATGACATCGTCGATTTCTGCAAAAAGGACGAGATGGTCGGAGACTGAGAAACTGATGGAAAGAAGAAACGAAAGAGGAGAAAAGAGCTAAAAAAGAAGTGGTGGCGGGCTCACGGTCGGCGGGGACCGAGCTCAGACCGACGTTCACCAAGGCATTCTCGGAAATAAGGCGGGCCACCGAGGGAAGCCGGCCCTCGGCAACCAGCCCCCTCAAGACGGCAACGCCATCGGACTCCTCCCTCGACAACCTCGATAAGCCGATCGGGGCCTTCATCGGCGTCTCCCAGGTTGTCCCGATTCCCCAAGAGGGATCTACGTCAATGAAAAAGAAACGCTCCTTCCAGCCGTGAATGGAGGAAGGAGCATCCTTGACGAGGCCGCACCCTCGCCGCACCGCGAAGCACCACCACCCTCTGTCCCGGGAGTGGCCGTTCAGGCCGTAGCATTCCCAAAAGACATTCAGGGTGGCGGGAACCTCATGCATGCGGCAGAGAACCTGGAAGGCCGTCAGGGTGCGCCATGAGTTCGGCACCAGTTGCGTCGGCGCCACTCTTAAACCCCGAAGCACCTGCACGACTAAGTCCGAGGGGGGAAAGCGGAACCCAGCCCGAAGGATGTCCTCATTGATGGCGACCTTCCCTGGAGGAGGATGGGACATCCTCTCCTCAGGCCCCGGGAGCGTAATGTTGCAGGCTTCGGGAAGGTGGTACCGGGCCACGAACCTATCTAGGTCTTCAGGGACCAGCTCCGACTGAATGCGGTCCGCCCTTACTTCGTCCATCCCTAATGGCCAGTGAACCTACGGTCAGGACGGGGTCAAGAGGGGGGAAGGCACCGGAACGACTGGAGTACACTAACACGAAAGGAGAAAATACGGAGAGCCCTAAATTGAAGAGTGGGGCAACTCACCGGAAAGGAAGGAAGAACGGCTCCGAGAGCGTCAAAGGAGGAGCGAACGAACAGTTCGGCGGCAACGGCAGCGGCACAAGGGAGAAACTTGAAGATGCCTGTGAAGAGAAAGGCGGACGGGGGTGGGCCCCCGGTTAAATAGGCGGAAAGGCGGGTGACACCTCGATGACGCCAGAGGACGCCTGGCTGCCGAAAGTTTGTTCGCGCCCCAAAGGCGAATCGACGCCATTAAGGAAGGATGTCCGCCGAAATCCGCAGACCGCCAGATCAGCGACAACTGCCATACGCCATAAAGAAGGCTGGAAGCTCGGAGCGCGCGCGCCTTTCCGAGGGATGGCGGCAATCTCGAAGCATCACTCCCTTCACCCGTTCCCCTCCTGGTTCCAGGCTCGGGAGTGGGGGGCTACTGTTACGGGGGAACTTAGCCACCATGCCCCCCGTGACCGGCACGCGCGCCCAGGAAGACTACGGCTGCCCCTTGATCCAGCAATCCGACCCCGAGTCGGCAATCTCTCGACAACAACAGACTGTTCCTCTGAGGCACGCCGCGGCCCCCTGCTCCACTACTCCCTGCAACGGCCGTATCCGGCGCTGCCCCACGATCCCCTGTAACAGCCGTACAAAACGGAGCTCCACTATGCCCTGCCATGGCTGTACCCAGCGCTGCCCCACGACGCCCTGTAACGGCCATGTCAGTGGCAGCCCCATCGTGCCACACAATGACGAATCCCCGGAAAAACCCCCAGCCTGATATATATGAGGCTGGGGGGGAAGGGGGAGGGTAAGAGATATCTTCCAGAGTATCATCTCACCTGCTACCTTCTCCTTCTCCTTCTCCTTCGATCTCCTCTGACTTGATCGTCGGAGGGCCCCCACTACCCCGGTGGTGGGTGCGAGGCTTGCTTGCAGGTTTCACGGCGGAGGGCGGAGCGCAACCAAAGCAACTCAAAGGGAACCCCGTTCACACCGCTGTGCCAATCGTTCTCGGTTTGGACCACCAGCAACAGTAGCAATAAAAGATTACTGACGGCTGAGTATGTTGGAAATGTCGAGAAGTCATCAATACAGATCACTCTTATTTTAAAACAAAAATCGCAGAAAAATCGCATTCTTTGTAAAATTTCCCCTTCCTGTAACAAAATGGCAAGGACAAGGACACGGAGAAAAAAAAAAGAATTCTTTTTGACTCACCGGCCTTGTATCTAATCCCCCATGCCTTGCCGTGCCGCCCATCCTGCAACGTAATAACATCAAACAAGATGAAGACGGTGGGAGATTTGAGAAGGAAATGGTGGTGGAAGGGAGAAAGGGGGATTTGGGAGGGCTAGAAGAGACCTTGTAGAGATTGACCTTGGTGAGCTCGTAGGAGACGTCTTGCCAGTGGGTCTTAGCCACCTTGTAGCCGAGCCCCCAGCTGGGGAGGAACTGTATCACGTCGAACAGGTTCTTCTTCTTCCTCCGTTTCGGCTTCGACTCCCCGGCGGCGGAGGAGCTCGGAGCCGGAGGAGAGACGGAAGTGCTTAGGCTTCTGAGGAGAACGAAGGACTGGCGGAAGAATCCGGTGATCGCTCTGTCCGTCACCGCCCTATTCATCATCCCCGCCGCCGCCGCCGCCGCCGCCAGGGCTGTAGAGAGAGAGTAGCGGCTCGGCCTTCACACCTAAAGGAGCAATGGGGACACACAGGAGTTTATTGGGTTCGGTTCTGAATATTGAGTTAGATTCGGATCCTGAGAAATCGGACCCAACATCTTATCGGGTTCGGATTTGGATAAGAACTAGAGAAATCCAAAATCCAATCCAGTCATATAGCGTGCATGCGTCCATGTCCATCTATGCGTGCATGCACGTGTGTATTTGGTTTGATCTATCGATCTTATCATCATAGTCCATATACCCAAGTTTGCTAGATATCACCAACAACATAACTTGTGACAGGTTTTTCAAAAATAAGAACAACACCAAATACATTCTAAATTACCTATTTAATAAATAAGTCTTTTATTCTTCTATTTCAAGTTTATTGATTAATTTAGTAGATAGATTGGTTGAGATTAATGGTACATTCGAATACCTTGTGTATCATTTGAGAAAAAGCCAGCTCAATCCAATTTTTGCTAGCCTTAGTTACAAAAATTGGCCTCGGCCATGGATTTTGATGAAAAACGAGAATTTTAATTCTATTTTTCAGATTTTAAATTTTTTATCTTAATTTGACCTATCTAACCTAATACGTTGGGGTTTACGGGTCGACTACGGGCTAGTTAACTCCAACTTGCTAGCAAGTCGAGCATGGTTTAGGTCATAGAGGGAGGCTGGATTAAATAATATATGTATATAATTAAATTTACATCTATGTTAAAATTTAAGCCATGGATGGAAATGGCAATCGAGCCGGATGGGGTCAGATATAAGTTGGGTTGAACACTAGTCGGATCAAAAATTTGTCCACCCAAGTCCGACCTGTTTATGAAACATATAACCATACTCGATCTACATAACCCATTTATCAAACAGATCAAGACAAGTTAAATGGGTTAAACAAATTAAGTGAATTTTTTTATAGGTTAAATAGATTTAAACATATTAAATAAATTAAGCATGTTGAGTTCCTTAGAATAGAAATATGTTAAATATGTTTTAAATGGGTTAAACATTGTCTTGAACGAGCTATGACATAATGTAATTATAAATAGGTCAAAAGTCTAAATCCAAATCCAACCCATTTAATAAATAGAGTTAGACAAATTTTATCCGTCTATATCACATTAGAACCAACTTAAAGCATGCTCTTTGCAAGTCGAGTTGACATATTGGACCATAAATTGTCATCCCTAGCTATGGTCTATGTAAGAATTCTTCCTCCTCCTGTATATTAGCTTTGGTAAGTTCAGGAAAACCCATATATTGGAGAGCGAGGACTCAAAATGTGTTGACAGAAGGCTCTTGGGTTGCAGATGGCCGATGAATCTTATTGGGCTTAGGATGATGTCCAACCATAACAAATTATGGCCCTGTTTGGGGGAGCTGTTAGTAGTAGAGCTTTTGGAAATAGAGCTGTCTGAAGCAGAGCGTTTATAAAAACTGTTTGCTGTTTGGTAACTACATTTCTAAAGTGTTGTGGCACTTTAACATGTATTTGGTAAACAAACTGAGAAAGTACTTTTGTGTGACAAAATGACCATAAAGGACATTACCAGTATTATACAACAGAGCATAATAAAATATAATATGTATTAATACATAAATATATGATATAGTATAATATTAATGTAATGTAATATAATATTATTATAATATAGTACTATAATATTATGTATTAGAGAATAATAATTTAATATAATATTAAATTATTTAACATAACATATCAATGTATTATGATATAATGTAATATAATATTATATTTATAGTATAATACAATAATAAATGTATAAAATATTATAATTATTACTGTAAATTAATTTTTCATCCTTCTAATGACCATATATCTCTCTAAAAATTTTCTAGCTAGGTGATAAAATTGGTTAAATAATTACTAATATTTTTATTTATTTATTTATTTAGATCAGATTATTTGCCACTCACTCATTATTTTTCTTTTTATTTATTTATTTATTTATTTCTTTGAAATATAGAGGGGTCGCGGGCCATGGGTGGTGGCTGACATGATGGCTGCTACCGTGGCAGCCACGAGCTCTCAAAATGAAAAAAAGAAAAAAAAAAGAAGAGGAGGAAGGAATAGAGGCGGCGATATTGAGAGGAAGAAGAAGATAGAGAGGGAGAGGGAGGGGATGGGTGAGAGAGGAAGAGGTGGGATGAAGGTTTTAGAGGAAAAAAGTGAGATTTAAATTGAGATATTTTGGTCCAAAAAAATAGCTTCCCGATAAAGCTGAAAACAGCATTTTCGGAAAGCTTTAAATTGGAGCTTCTCCTCAAAAACTATTTTTCAAAAATTTTACCAAATACTATTTTTTATCTAAAAGTATTTTTGAAGAGCTAGAAAGTATTTTTTGGCCCTCCAAAAGCTCCCCCCAATAGGGCCTATAACAGTCGCAAATAGATTGCATGTTGGACCTCTACTAGTGCTGTATTTTTATCATTAGATATCAGTTTGCACAAGTTTAAAATGTAACGGGTTGGATGGGTCGACTAAAATATTTGACCCAACATCAAGCATTCAGGATTGATCTGAATTTATGTCAGACACAGTTAAAAAATAAAAATGGCTTAGCTCCTTTAGCCAAATTGGTTTTATCCAAGTGCCAAAAAATTTTGCCAGGAGTACAAACTCAACCTTACTCGCATCTACATTCACAAAAAAGAAATAAAATTAAGAGCAGCAAAAATATTGCAAAAAAAAGAGAAAAAAAAGAAAATGAAAAGGTTCATCTAGATTCTCTAAAGTAGGATCGAGTTGTAGGCAATTGATAGTAGTCGATCATCTACAATGCGACCTTGTCGACACCATCGGATACCGAGAGGGAATACCATACAAGTGCAATTACAGGCTATTTTTGAGGTGAAAAACAAAAAGCTATTTGGATTGAGTAGAGTTGAATAAGTTGCTCATCCCACTGCCATTATTATGCCTTTCAAATAGAAACTAAGTAGGTTACTATTTATATTAATAAAATGTTAGCTATATTTATACTTAATTTTGTTAGATTTTTATTAAATAATGATTAAAAGTTTTCATACTTAAAACATCTATATTATGTATGTAGGTTAAGAAAAAAGTATGGTGTGGATGGTTGGTGAGTCGATTTGAGGTGCATGAGGTTGTTGGTTCGAATCTCTCTTCCCTTCCGACCTGAGGTTCCTTGCGCCTGTGCGACCCAAGGTTCGTTGCACTTGTGCTCGTCCGACCCATCTCGTGCGCGTACTCATCCGAAGCACGAAGAGCCGAGGTCATATCTCGTCCGTGCTCGTCCAAGAGGAGCCGAGGTCGAGATCGAGGTCGGGCCATATGTGCAATGAGCCAAGAGGTGGGTGGGCTATGCCTCGCACCCAAGGCGTGAAGAGCCACGTCGCTTCCTCGCTTGCATCTCTTCGCAACCGACCTCGCATCCGTTGACCCTACTCCCAGTATTTTTTCAAACTTTATTACCAGTTTTGACCGTTGGACCGGTTTTTGGTCGCGTCTGTCCCGAAGAAGTCTATAAATAGACCTCTTCGGATTAGACAAAATATACAATCGAAAGCAGAGAACTTCCATTCTCCTTTTCTGCTATTTTCCTTTCAATCAACGGGCTTGCGGCATACTGATTCTGGGTTCGAAGGCTTCTTTGATCCGTGCAAATCATTGAGGCAGAAGGAACAGTGCGAGAGGCTGTTGTATCTCAGGAGTAGAATGCCATCCAAGCCTAGTGCACTGTAAGACGGTGAAATCTACTTCAAGGAAAGTGATCAACATACCACGCCTCAGCATTTCGGATTCTATTTTTCCACTTTCTCTATTTATTTTCTCTAAGTCTATTTCTGCCTATTATTTGTTGAGGTAGAATATTTTAGTTTTTACTAATTCTGGGGCAGTTTATTCCCAACAGATTTATCTTGGAGATATTAAATTAATATTATTAATAAAAAACTTCTCACTTAACAAAAGCCTCTTTTTTATATATTTATCAACAAAAAAAAACTAGGTAGTATAGTTTCAACCAACCGGTCTAGTGTCTAAATCCGGAGCGGAGCCAGACACGCTTCGCTTCTAAGATTACACCACGTGGAACAATCCAGTCCCTCCACGCTGGCGATCCGTGGCTACCCCCATCTCACAAATCGCAGAGAACCTCTCTCTCGCCCCTCTCCGATCCTCACCTATATAATGAAACCCCCCAGACCCTCCTCATCTCTAAGACCGCTCCTCCCTTCGGTCTGCTGAAAAAACCCCGCCGATCCCTCGTTCCGATCCTCTTGGCCTCCACTGAGGGTTAGGGTTTTTTCGTTTCCTCGATCCAAGAAGAAGAAGAAGATGAGCTCCACGGCCTCGACCAAGGGCGGCAGGGGCAAGCCCAAGTCCTCCAAGTCCGTCTCCCGGTCCCAGAAGGCCGGCCTCCAGTTCCCCGTCGGCCGGATCGCTCGCTTCCTCAAGGCCGGCAAGTACGCCGAGCGCGTCGGTGCTGGCGCTCCCGTCTACCTCTCTGCCGTCCTCGAGTACCTCGCCGCTGAGGTTGGTGGTCCGATCTTTATTGCTAGGGCTTTGTCTTTATCTTATTTCTGTTCCATTTCTGATTCAAAGTTTGTTCTTCTTGCAAAATTTGATTTTTTTGTCGGTTTTCGTTATATTTTGGGGAACCTTTCTGATTCAAAGTTTGATCTCTCTTTTTTTAAAATGATCCTTTTCAGGTTCTAGAGTTGGCTGGGAATGCGGCAAGGGACAACAAGAAGAATAGGATTGTTCCGAGGCACATACAGCTTGCGGTGAGGAATGATGAGGAGTTGAGCAAGCTTCTTGGGACTGTGACTATTGCTAATGGCGGAGTTTTGCCTAATATTCACCAAACTCTGCTGCCTAAGAAGGTGGGGAAGAAGGGGGACCTGGGGTCTGCATCACAAGAATTCTAGATCTCTAACAATCTCAAGACAGGATGGGGATATCTTCTGTTTGGGGGTTTTATGTCAGGGGTAGTGATGGTTTGATGTATGAATATGGTCGACTAGTTGCAGTACCTTTTTTGATGTTGAATCAAACTATACTCTTTGCTTTATACGATGAAAATAAGTCAAAAAATTGATGTTCTTCTGTGTTTTGTGGTATTTGCTTGATGCAAATTGATAATTTGATTTTCTTTGTTTTTTTTCTTTTTTGTCTTTTTGGTTCAAAATTTGCTAAATCTAGTTTCTTTTAGTTTTGAATCACATTGTTTGATGGATAGTGTCTGAGTTGGTGGTTTGATTTAATGCAATGGTGTTGATGCTGTTCACATGGGTTTTGTCTTGTGTTTCCACCCATTGCAGGACTTGTTGAAGCCTGAAATCTAACATTTCTTGTCTTGAATTTATTATGGTGTTGATATAGGATGTTTGTCGCTGGCTTTGTCTTCTGAAATCAACATCTGATTTTGAACTTTCACCCTTTTTCCCCACCCTGTCGATATGTGTGTGGTTCAGATGGGGGAAAACGCTGATGTCGCTGATGTCACTTTCAGGTTGATATCTGGTTAATTCATTTGCTTATTTGCTGGTTGGTTGTGGTTGACATTTGCTCTTCTTCCTGGAAAAGCGGAGAGATAAAAAAAATGTTCATTTGTTGCAAAACAAATTACTTTGGTTCTCTTCTTAGATGTCATCGTGGTGAAAAGATGGGCTTGGTAATCTGTAACAGTGGTGTGCCCTTGCATGTTAGGCTGAGGGTGCTGTTAGAGCTCTGAATTTGTCTGAGTCAGCTATGGTCTTTCTCAAGTCTGCTGGTTTGCTGTTGCAAGTCCTACAAGTTGAGAAGGAGCTGGGGAAGGGAAATGAGATGGGAGCTCTGTCCCTCGTCAAGGATTTCTAGGGAAATGTGTTTGTGATTTGGAGAAGCAAAGCAGGTTGTCCCCCTCCCTACATGGGCTCTTTCCTAGAGATTGTGCCAGGATATCTTTTGATGTGAGTGCTTGCCATATTTTAATTTTATGTGCTGATCTCTTGTCATTTGAACCTGAACAATTTTGATCTAATTTTATGATTTTTGGGTAATTGTCTAATTTTATGTTATTTATGGGATGTCATAACATCAACATCCAACACATTCAATTTTACTTCTTCTAAATTGACAAAACATGCTCTCCATTTGGTTTGTTTTGGATGGGGCTTATCCAGGGACACTATACAGATAATACATAAGATGTTAATGCTTGTGTAAAATGTGTAATTCAGTTGTACTGTCTTGTGATAGAATTTCTTACCCAGATTGTGCTGTCAGTTTCCATCCTCGCCAATTATACATTATATAGGATGAATTGCTGGGTGATTGCTCTTTAATTGTTTGCTTCTTCCAAGCAAAATTGTTTTGGGTTGACTTGAATTTCGTGAAGATCAAGTAGATGCATGCCAATAATTCTATTACACTTATGGGGCAACTATCCCTTAAATTTCATTTATGCCTTGAGATTTTCTAGTCTTGTAACTCAAGCTTTTATCCATTCATGTTTGATATTTAATGATGCCAATTCCTCAATTCTCATTGAAGCCTTGAGATTTCTCATTGTTTTGACATGTTCATTCACTTTTAATCTTCTTATATTATTCAAGAGATGATTCTTTTGATCTACTTATGTTACTTGTTTTTCCTAGCTGTTGCTTTTCAAGCAATTCCGCAATGTAAAACCGCTCTTACTTTGACACACTATTAAATTTAAATACAAATAATCATATCTATTTCATGTTCAAATTCTCAGAAAGTCTCATATGTTTGAATTATTTACTTCTTCTATAGATAATTCTTTTTCTTTTTCTTTTTTAAAAAAATGAAAAAATTCTATGGATAAAAGATTTTTTTACATCTGCCCACCCTAGATCTTGTAGTGGTGGGAGCCTTGTGCACTGGGATGTTCTTTTTGTTCCTTTTCTCTTTCTTTAGATCATGATGATTGTTTAGCTTTTCCTTGTTTAACGGTGAAAGTTGTTCTGTAGGTGCTGTGAAGACTATGTATCCTGGATGAGTTGAAGCTAAATGGAATTAACATAGCTTCTTTTTTCTCCTGTGAATGTAACTTTGGGTTTGATAGAGAGAAATCTTTGACTTGCTGCAGTCCTAGGAGGCAAATATTGTATCTTTCCCTAGGTTTACTGTTTCTATGGACTTTAGATTTGGTGAGTTAAATTTGCCTATTATACTGAAAAAGATTTTCCAATGCCTGGATTAATAAAACATATGATTCGCTTCAGTTATGCTAAGGGGAATTTTACATAAAATATGCATTTATTTTTGAGGTTTATGGTAATTTATTCAGATTTTTCCGCTGATTAATGATGGCTCAATAAAAACAAATTCAGTGGGGATAAGTGAGCTTGCTTGCTTTTACACCTCATTGTATTTTTCATTCAAAAAGATCTAAATAATCTGTCAGTCTCATTTTCGTGGGGCTAGTTTTGCTGAATATTTGCTTCATGCTTATAAGCTTTCTTGGCAAGGAAGTATCAAGAAAATTCACATGCAGTTATGTTTTCTCTATTGTTAGTTCTCAGATGGAAATTCTCTTCTGACTTTTCTGAAAGTTCTTTTGTTTCATTTTGAAATCACAACTTTGCAAGTTGTGTAATGAAGTAAAGATGAAAGAGAACTACTTTTAACAACATAAACTTGAACAATACTTCAATAATTTAAATAAATGGTGAAAATAGTTTTATTTTGCCAGCAATCAGATAGCTAAATCAAAGGAGGTGACAATCAGTAGGGAAAGAAAATAAACTCAATAGTTTCCTCTTGTTTGAATGAATCAGGAGAGCCGATAAGAAAGTTGTGCAGATATGTGTTGGCAACCCTGATCCACTAGTCTTTTGTTTCTTATTGTTGAAATTGCTTCTTATTAGAGAAGGAAAAAAAATTAGGCAATGAGAATATAAAACCTTTTCTCCCTATTTTTGTCTCCTGGAATTTTTCTTTCATCTTTAAACAAGAGAAAAGAAGACTTTCTTTTCTGTAAGTTTCTTTGCAAGTAGTTCTCTTTATCAAAAAAAGAAATTTTGAGCCTTAATTACAGGATTTGATGAAGAATCGAAGCCCTATTTACCTAGTAAACCTTTTTTTTTCCTTTCCTGTTGTGGGTGTCATATGTTTTTAAGACTGCCTACTTCCAGTTCATGCAAATCAGCTTCTTACACCATCTTGTCTATACTATGTCCATGTCTTCAGATAATGTCCAGAAGAGGCCCATTTACCATCCTTTTGTGGTTGACTTAGGCTGGTGTGTCATTTCCCAACCATTTTGATTACCACCTACAGATACCTGTCATTTTCTAGCTACCTTACCTACCGCTGTACTCATCCATTTTATTTTGCTGTTAGTGGAATTTCTTAGCGAGTCTACTTCACTGAATATTCCTTCACTGGTCTTAATAACATTCTTGCCTCATATCTTGCACCACTATTTTCTGGATTACTGATAATTCATATTACCATGCTGGGCTTCTTTTTCTTCCATTTTTCTTCATTGGACTTGGATGTTCTTTTGATAGGTAGGAGGCTTGACTGAGATATGAGGATGCCATATCCCAACCTAAGAAGTTATGTAACCAACATTTGACTGATTAACTAGCTGCATTGCTGGGTGCATAATTTTTATGTATGTGAATCTTCCATTAATGATGTTGGACAAACTTATAGGGGCGACTTATACATAGTTCTATATGTTAGGGTGCAAGCCATCTATTTAATAACATGCACTATTTTATGCAAACCTAGAGGTAGATGATATGCGGAGGTCATTAAAGCAATGAGAGCAAGCAAAAGTATGTTACATGAAAGTCAATTAATCATAAGATTTTTCAAATTTAGAGTGCAGATGATGCAAAAGAAAAGAATTAAGCCAAGGTTATATCGCTGTGGCACTATTGGTAAGATGACACTGTCCTGCTTGATTTAGGGGAAAGGGATTTTGTATTCTGTCTTTTGAGCCTTTTGTTTGTATTGCTTGAGTGTCTTTTTAATAGCTCTTATCTATCCCTTTTGTTTTGGCTGCTATTTGATTTTAAGCTCTTAGGTTTCTTTTGATGGAGGAGTCAGGAACTTGGTGCTTGATATGATCGGTTCCAACCTGAGTCAAAAATACCACAACAGGGTTATTCAGGTAAATCATGTATGAGTTGTGCATATTAAATATTCCTTATTTTGTATTTTCTCCTTTGTTGTTATGAAGATGATATGTAATATATGTTGATTTTAGTTTTCAAATCTTGTGGGATAGGGCTGTCCTAGTTTGCCCATGGAACATGATGCACTTCCCGACACTTACGACAAGGGATGCCAAGATGTGCCTATTGGGATGCTACCCTGTCCCGGTATCCCGACATGTGAAATAGGCTTTCTTAATTTGGTCCAACAGGATTGGCATAAATTTAATTGCAAGAGCAGGAAATGCTCTAGACATGCTTAAATCATATTAGTCATCAAGTAGCAATAAATCATATATGTTTTAATCAGATGGTCTCAAGGATGGTACTGACAAGTCTGAACTTTTGCCCACATGCACTGCATCTCTTAGTAAACAAAATGAAGTATATGTTTTGGATATGCTCATCTGAGCTAGTTTGCTTCTTTGCAACATGGAGCTGGTCATTTCTTGATAGCTTTCTTGCTTGGAGTCCTTCCAAAGTAAGCCTTAATGAAAGAAGGATCAATGTGCAAGCTGTAACGTCTTTTGTTGATTTTGAGTTTCTTGATGAAGTTTGTTTCCTTTTTTTTTTCTATTTGTTCTTTTTTCTTATTGTTTTAAGTTTTGCATGTGCCACTTTCTTCATGCCATTGGCATATTAAATTAGGAGTTTGCTGGTTGCCTTGGCTTTTTGCATCCAGGATAGAGGATAACAATCTTTTGAAGATTTTCTGAAACTCTTTTCGTTAAATGCTTCTTGCCTGTCTTAAATTTTTGAAGTATGTTTTTATCACGATCAATGATCTCATTGCCATATCATTTAGTATATATTATGCTTAAAACACCAATGATGTGCAGTAACTGCGGTTCTTATGCCATACTGGTAGTTTGTTTTATAGCTTGTGAGAAAGTTAGATGCTTTCTGATTTTGTTATGCATAATTCTGGAAAAACATATTGGTCTTTTTTCATCAATACTGTAATGTGAATGTGCCATCACTTGCTGAGCCTTGTATGCTTATCAAATCAAGTAATTTTTTTATTGCCCTTCTCAATAATTAAGTCAATATAGTACGCTATTGGATTGCTAGGTGCCTGTAGGCTGTCCATGTGACCTGTTTCTAGTAGGATTATAAAAAACACATGGTGTGTTCTGAGTTAGTGAATGGTGCTGGAATGACCAATTGCAGCTTTTGTTTTTATTAATGTGGGAGAAAGGGCCAGAGGATTTGTTGGTTGTTCAACGACACAGGACAATGATGCATTTATTAGATGAGCAGCATATGATTGTTTGGCTCTTGGTGCTCCATTTGTAAAGCTAGTAGGGCTTTCATTTTCATTGTGTAGCCTATGCAAATACTCTCACATTCTCTGCATGCTTGTATGAGCTGTAATACTTCTGGTAAGATATGATCTTCAGTCCTGTTGATGCAGAGCATGTGATGGGCCATAAAAATTGAAATTTATGCTGTTAATTATGGTTTTAAATGTTTAAAAATAAAAAAAATCAATATTTAAAATATCAGGATTTCTTACCTATTTGTCCATTGATCAGAAATTAGGTAGTTTTTCGTGGCAATGTACCTCTTTGGGCTCGTTTGGTTCGCGGGAAAAGAAGGGGGGAAAGTGTGGTCAACGGGAAAGTAATGAGATGCCTCTTGTTTGGTTGGAGTTTTCAAAGGAGAGAGAAGGGAAAGTTATATTCCCATGGGAATGTGATTCCCACATTTCATGGGAAAGTCTTTCCCATGAGAAACATGGGAAAGTTACTTTCCCATGAGGTGGGAATCACACTTTTTTTCAAAAAGTCCTTTCAGCATTAAAGAAGCATTAAAGAGGCATTAAAAATCTAATTTTTATTAAGGGCATAATAGGAATTATATGTAACTTTCTTAGGAAAGTGGATGGCCAACCAAACATAAGTACCTTGGAAATTTGTCACTTTCCCATGGTCAACCAAACATGCCAAAATTACTTTTCTAGGCATCCTCTTCCTAGAAATTTGTTTTCCAGAAATCATATTCTTAGGAAGGAAAATGCTTCCCGCGAACCAAACGAGCCCTTTGTGAACTTGAAGAGCCCATGTTGGAGTTGGCATGGCATCGCAAGTCAATCTAATATGGATGCCGTTGCTACACTGACCACATTTATGCATATAACAGAAGGTCACTGCTTCTTCCACAAGAATATGGAACGGTCAAATTTGTGGGCTGTTTCGAAAGACTATCTTTTGGTTCTTGAAATATTCATTGCAAAATAGAAAAGTTTCAGGCGACATGCAGTGAGGCATGTGACTGAAACTACAACTTTGTACTGGATTTTATTTGTGTATATCATATTATTTAATAAAAAAAACCATATTATATATATCCAAACCAAGTGCATAGTGAAATCTATACACAAGTAATCCTGAATTATATATGCTAGATACAGCTGTCGCTTCTAATGATGTTCTACCATGCTTCTGTTGAAATGCAAAGGGAGTATATTTCGCTCCTGCATTTGTACAAAAGAAGCTGCATCTCACTCCCATATGGCACCGCATTCAGATGCAGTATAACACAATACTACAAAACACCTTAGATGATTCATTTTTCTTGTTTTCAACTATAATTTACACTGCCTATATGTTTCCTGCATGTATATTATTTTCAGAGTTCTGCAGGTGCAATATGGAGCACCTAATGTTTTGAAGCTTGTCCATGTTCTAGTTGAATAGTTTGAAACGCATTAGAAGGCTCTGCATTAGAACTTAGAATAATGTGAGAACCGGTTAATCTATTTTTTGAAGTTGAATTCAAGGACCAAGTGATGTCATATATTGAAGGTACTGATAACATTTTTTGGCATCTTACATGCTACTTGTGTTTTAGGCTCTTAATCTATTCTTATTCTATTCCTTGCAGATGTCAGACTCTTTCTTTCCTCCTCTATAGCATTGTGGTATGTTTCAAAGAGATCTTATTAGTGCTGTTCATTGTGTTATTCAGTGCATTTTTGCTTTCTTTTTTTTTCTTTCATGCCACTTACCCACACACTATCTTGTTCTTTGTTTAATTATGTGTTGTTGTTGAGAATATTGATTGTTGCTAGAATTGGATGCCTGAAAGCACATATGCACATTGTTGCACCTTCTTGAAATTAAACTTACAGGCTGCATTATCTCGGATAAAGTGGCTGAAGTAGATATAAATGACAATTGTCTTCGAGAACTAATCTTGATTTACTCTGGGAAGTTAAATATTGATGCTAATTCCTGAATTTGGCATTTGATGGAAGGTTTGGAGGAGCAAGGATTTATCTGTTTCTAATGTTTTGAAGGCCATAATGATATAAATTAAAGCGAAAACAATTGTTAAATGTTAAAGTAACTACTTTTGAATGCCAATTGTTTGTTCTTTTTCTAACTATTTTTGAAATATAATATAATAATATAATAAATTATAATAATAGAATATTTCTGTTGCACACATTAAAGAATGAGTTTTAATGGTAGTTGAGCACATTAATACCAATGTCCATATGGTGCCGGAGAACTCTACATAAGATGAGCCTCCATTTTAGATATATGTGCAACCATTATTTTTCTAATATCAATCATTTCTAAATCACATCAAGCAAGCATATTCATGGTGTTTATATGCTATCAGACTAGAAAGGCTCAACACTAACATGCTCCATCATTAACATAGTATCCTCTTTACATTGTAACTCTCCAAGTTGTTTTGCTAGTAAATTCCATCATTGTTACGGGCTTCCTCATGGCACATGAAAAGCTTAGCTTACATGCATACATATAACATATGTACATGCCCATGTGTGTGCACCCATATATACATATATATGTACACATATATATATATATATATATGTGTACATATATATATATATATGTGTACATATATATATATATATATATGTGTACATATATATATATATATATATATGTGTACATATATATATATATATATGTGTACATATATATATATATATATATATATATATATATATATATATATATGTGTACATATGTCTGTATGTATGTATGTACATATGTATAGATAAATAAATAGATAAATAGCTGCACTCAATTTGGTTGGATCGATTGTCTTTGGAATTGTCTGATCTGTACCAATTTAGACGCATCAAACTTTCTACCCTACCATTAATAGCAGCTGTTTGGGAAAAAAGAAAAAGAAAAAGAAAATCAATTGGATGGGACATGGAGATGGACCAGACTAAGTACCATTTCAAGTCATTTGCATTAGTCTATAATAGTCAAAAAGAAAGTGTAATTATCAAAATTTTTATCTATTCATTTTTACTCTAAAAACCAAGTATCCTTGAATTGATCTTGAAAAACCCTTAAAAAGATGAGTTTTCGAAGGTTTGCATTGCTCTGAAAGCGACTTTCTGTCACTTTTCAAAAGGAAGAGCCTTCGGATGCGTGGGCTCCGCTGTCTGGAAGTGAATCCCGGGGTGGAAACGACACCTAGCCCATTCCCACCCAAAGTAACGGGTAGTTCTATATACACCCCCCCTATTGCTCAGGACACCCCCCAAAAACCAAAAAAAAAATACCCAAACTAACCTTTAGTGTAATTACCATATTGCCCTTGAAATTTTCTCATACACCCCCCTTCCTCCTCCTCCGTTTCGTTTTGAAAAGAAAAAAAAAAAACCCCCTCAAACCCCCCTTAAACCCCTCCTCCCCCGTTCCCCCTTCTCCCTCTCGTCGCCGGCATTCTCCCGATCTCCGACCACCTCGCCGGCTTCTCCCGGAACCACCTCGCCGGCTTCTCCCGAATTTTTTTTTTTTCACGGTTCGTGCTCCGTTCGGCACTGGATCGCCGAACAAAAGGCTTCTGTTCGGCTGAACAGTGCCGAACAGAAGCCTTCTGTTCGGCAACCCTCAACCGAACAGATCTGTTCGGCTGCACAGTGCCGAACAGAAGGCTTCTGTCCGGCACTGTTCAGCCGAACAGAAGCCTTTTGTTCGGCGATCCAGTGCCGAACGGAGCACGAACCGTGAAAAAAAAAATTTCGGGAGAAGCCGGCGAGGTGGTTCCGGGAGAAGCCGGCGAGGTGGTCGGAGATCGGGAGAATGCCGGCGACGAGAGGGAGAAGGGGGAACGGGGGGGTTTTGGGCGTTGGCGAGGTGTTTTGGAGGGGAAGAGCGGGGTGGGGGGGGGGGTTTGGGGGGTGTAGAGAGCAATTTAGGTGAGGGGGTGGGGAGGGTGGGGGGTAATTTAGGAATTTTTAATTTTTTAGGGGTGTCCTTAGCAAATGGGGGGGTGTAGAGAGTATTTAATTTTTTTTTAATTTTTGGGGGGTGTCCTGAGCAATAGGGGGGGTGTATATAGAACCACCCCAAAGTAACCACTTTCCCGACTTTAGACTCGGAGTGGGTATGAAGTGGCCAAAAGTGGGGCCGGGCCTTCGTTCACTTTACCCTGACTTCCTCGCCTCTTTCCTCTTTTGTCCTCAAGTGAATAGCGTGATACACGTCCACGTGGTCCGCATAATACACATAATATAGATATATTTTTTTCAGCCTCTCTTGATTCTTATATTTTTTCCATCTTAAAATTATATTGGTGTATCGTGTGCACCAATATAATTATGCACCATACTAACCATATCGTCTCATTTTTATAGACTAATCATCAAAATGAACATATGATGAATGAAGCCTTCAGAAATGAGACGATCTAATTGGTATCGTACATAGCTATATAGTGCATGCAATATAAGATATGATTTCTCTCCTCGAACTCCCAGGGCATCTCCGTGTTAGATCTATCTTGATCTCGTGATGCCACACGTTCCCATGGGCCATTTTTCTGGACTTATGATCATATCCTTCAGATAGCTTACGTCCAAAAACCTCAAGCTGACCTATAACACCATGAAGGATGGGCGCATAATTATATCCTTTGGGGGCAGCCTGGCTGAAGCCACCTTGTGAATATTGACAAAGCCATTGGATTTTTTCTAAAATTAAGCAAGTTCAAGATAGACCTCTGAGTCTCTAAATTGGACAAGTTCAGGATAGGCCTCTAAGTCTCCAACATCTGCACCTGTAAATTAGACTAGTTTGAGATGAATCTGTGTCTCTAAACTGGACAAATCAAGACATACTTCCAAGTCCATAAAGATAGACTCACAAGTCTTTAGACCAAGCACTTCTACAAGAATTTCAAATCTTTGGACTAAAATTGACTTGTGCTGATAATGTACATTGTGGTTATGCCTCTATCTAAGCCATGTAAACTTGATTGAATTGAAATAAAGGTGTGTTTTTAACTTAATTTTATTTAGTGTTTTCCTCGACGTCTCTTAGTCGGAAGGACCTTAAAATAAAGGGATAATTAACAATGGGCTCTTGAACATGCTAGAAGCCATGGTCCATATAAACCCCTCCCTAACAGGACTAATTTAAATAGATTAATTTATAAAATAAATCGCAAATCTCTCGTCTCTCTAAACCTATCCCTAGAGTAGATTTGTTATCCCACAAACTTTAACACACCCAATATTACTTGGCTGATCCTCCTTTGAGACCTCAGGACAATGCCAAAATAAAGGGAAAAAAAAAT
Source organism: Phoenix dactylifera (assembly GCF_009389715.1). Lineage (NCBI taxonomy): Eukaryota > Viridiplantae > Streptophyta > Magnoliopsida > Arecales > Arecaceae > Phoenix > Phoenix dactylifera. The sequence continues at coordinate 7,664,122 of NC_052392.1, forward strand.
CAAATAATGGTTTGTTTTTCTTAGTCACAATGAAATTATGGTATGTAGCAAGAGAATACTTACCCCTGCTAATGCTGAAACTTGAACTAGACTATCTTTTTGGGTGCTAGTTCTTATGTCTGCATGGTGCAAAATATTATAGAAGTAGGCACTACTGGATTTGCAATTCAGTTCGAAACCATCTAGGAGGCAACTTGCTTCATCCTTGGCCTTGCAACTGTTATTAATTCAAGCTCTTACATAAAGTTAAAAAAAAATTACTTTCTTTAATACCATTAGCCTTGGCTAGTATTTTGAATGTAATAGAAGTCCAACATGTGACCTTTCTCAACTCTATGATAATTTTAGTTTCTATATGACACCTATTGTTTAGGAGTTTTCTCTAATGTTGGAGTCTTTCTTTATAAATAATTTTCTCTCTGTTCTTTTTTATGCTGTTTCTTTAGAGAGGCACCTTTTCAAGGTTTCTCTTCATGCTTTTCCTTAGCAATTATTGGTATCTTATAAATAGGAGGAAGACCTATAAGATTGAAGCATGTAAAATTGTAGCCTATAAATCATGATCGTACAAATCTCAACTTCGATTCATTGTAATATTTTATTATCTTCTTTTATTTAGCCAAATAGTACTGATATTTAAGAAATTTATGATATAAGTATCCCTAATTTGGCGGTGCGATAGCAAAGAAAAGTAAAGTAACCTATGGGAAAACTATTTTATTGAGATTTGTAACAAGGGGATCACCCATCTGATTACTACCCAATCATTCACCTCATATCCAGATCTATAATTTTGAAATAATTTAAAGTCTTGTTCGTTCAATCAAGTAACCATTATATTGCATCAAATTCAAAATTTATATAAGATAATACTTTAAAATATCTATAAAATTATTTATCCCACCAACCCATCAGTCAAATATATTCCAATACCATGGATGATATATAGGAACTGAGATATTAAAGTCTTAGCTATTATAATAAAACAAATATAAGTATTTGAAGGCTGTGCTTTTCAAAATTATTTGTTGAAAATTTTGAAATATAAAAGAAGGATAACAAAATCCTAGCTGATACTATATGAATATTATATTCACTGATATCTTGAGTCATGTTGGTTTATTTCATTTAAGGGCTAAATTTTTCATTTAATTACAACACCAGGTGTCCAATATGATACAAATTGATAACTTGGTGGACATCCTAGGTAAGATGAAAATCTTGTTTATTGGCAATCTAGTATAAGTTATGATACTAAAACTTATAATAGATGAGTAAAAGCATGAGACTTTTTTTCTTTTTTTCCGAGTAAAGTGGAAGCATAGGCAGTAAAAAAAAAAGAAATCCGAAACAATTGATATAGTCAAAATCAATTTGCGGAAGATCAAAACCACAACCACTTGAAAAAAAAATTAAATAAAACCATTTTGATGGTACTTTATTTTTTGTTTTTAAATAAACTTCGATATCTACTAAAGTTATTGTATTATAATCAACCATAAAGTTGCCATAATAGTTAAATTTTATTTTAATTTTCGAAGGTACTTAACCTTCTAGCTCGACCATAATTTTGGAATATCTCGGTAAGGTACGGTGTTTTGCTTACAACTTTATTTGTTTACTGTTGTTTTATTTTGGAATGATGCTTTCATTGATCTATAAAAAATATCAACCACAATTATGGCTTCGATCAAGCTTCGATCGAACTGATTATGGCTTAATATCAACCACAATTAGAATGCTGTAGGAAAATAAACTTGAGTATACCAAAATTTAATGACCTGGGTTACATGTTCAAGATTGGATTTTGATTTCACAGCCAATATGAGACGCCGAACAACTTGCACCTAACCTATTTTGTTCACGTTCTCAACAACCGGGATGTCAACATTCATTTGTCCTCTCTCATTTAGTTTAAGTCCACCATTTGGCCACTGGTATATTAAATAACATCATGGTTTGTGCCACCCACGCGCCATTCTGTGCATGGCACAGTTTTCCATACCATACATGTCCAAAGCCGAATCCCGTCCGTACACTTGGTAATCAGATGCTCGTTCCGAACACAAAACACCGTGTAGCCCTAAAATTTTTTTTTTTTTTTTTTGCTAAAACAAAAAGGGGAGGGGGAGGAAGGGACAAGCCCATTCCCGCGGAGTAGCTCCCACTGGCATCTACCTCGCCTGGAGAATATTCGATGCGGACAAAAATGACCGTGTGTTGGGCACGCCGGCTGGTTTTACTCATACCTTCCCCACTTGTAGGCTTGGCTCGTTACCCCTTTGGGCTCCGATATGGTTATTCTTTGTGTGAGTATGTCACACCTAGTATCACCGAGGTTACCAGCGGACCAATAAGCCCTTCCAGACTACGTGTCCGAGCAGGGAGCATCCGATTTTCATAATTTAATCGACGTCCACGTGTTTCGAACTCGAAACCACTTAGTTGGAAGTAAGGTACAGTTCCACTGAGCTACCACCTCAGTATCGCCCTAAAATTCTTTTCTCGCTTAGATTTAGATCAAATTATGCACCAGCAATCAGTGAATCCCATTGGTTCCACCACCAATGATGCTGTCTCAAACATACAGCTGATCCCAACGAAGCACGCCACGTCCCACCGACCCTCTTACTTTTTTTTATTTTTTTAATCTCTACATCTGATTCCATCAACCGGACCACCATCATCCAACGGTGACAACGAGCTTATACAATATAAGATCATGTATAAGCTTCACAGAGTAGCGCAGATAGCTGCATGATTCATGAATCATGGCTCTTCTTGGTCGCTGTCAATTGGAATATCATATTCACGCGGAATATTATATTCCGAACCATGTCGACATGGTGTTCCAAATTGCAGCCCGCCTATCCGTTCTCTCTCTCACTTTCGAGCCAATGGTCCTACGGTCCTACCAAAGAGACGGCCCTGTCGGCTCGAGATCTCTCCGCAGAAATTTGATATGCGGGAACAGCATCTGCCGTCAGAATTTTTCATTTTGACGGAAGATATGTTACTCGCATATAACGTTTTATGAGAATAGTCGCAGAATAGAGGTGCCCGCCCACCGTTCTCTCGCCCCGCCTTCGTCTCAAACTATACCAGCGACGACTCCTCCCGCTAAGGAAGAAGAGAATTGCTTCCAGTTGTCTCTCGCTCTTCGTGTCCTAGGGTTAGGGTTTCGGGAAATGGAGAATTCGGATGGCGTGGCCGGCGAAGGGGCGACGGCGACGGGCGCTTTGGAATGGGGAGGCCTGCTGGATTTCACCATCTACGACGACAGCCCGCTCTTCCTCCCCTGGGGTGGCCCAGAGGACCGCCCCCAAGACGTGGAGGTGGCGGCAGCGGAGCCTCCACTCCCTCCGCCTCGTGCGGTCGGCAGCGTGGATCGCGTCCGGAAGCGGGACGTGGGGCTGGTCTGCTCGAATTACTTGGAGGGTCGGATCCCTTGCTCGTGCTGGGAGGCGGAGGAGACGGCGCAGGAGGAGGGGGAGGGGCAGGAGGTGGCGATGGAGGGAGTGGAGAGTAGTAAGGGAAAGAAGCGGGCGAGGATGGGGGGGCCGCCGATAGGGCCTCTTCGGTGTCAGGTGCCGGGGTGCGAGGCCGACATCGGCGAGCTCAAGGGGTACCACCAGCGCCACCGGGTGTGTCTCCGGTGTGCGTATGCTCCTTCAGTGTTTCTTGATGGGGAGACCAAGCGGTACTGCCAACAGTGTGGCAAGTAAGTTGGCCATGGAATCTCTATTTGTTTCTTTCCATGCCATCGTAGTTTCTACATAAAAGCTTATGGTTCTTTTATCGGCTCTCGACTATTAGAATCTGAAATTTAATTATCTTTAGACTTTAGGGAAAAATTGTTCTTTTGCGGCCGTGCAGACCGCTAGTTGGCACTGGTTGGGTGGAAAAAATTAATAAATGTATTAAAAAAAGAATCTTTTGAATTGAAATGCTAGGTTTGGAAAAAAAAACAAAATTCCATCATGGTGATCCAATTTGTACGCTCTTGTTTTATTTGGTTGTAGAAATTTTGACCATGATGAGACATGTTTCAAATATCAGTTATTCTTGTTATATTGGTGATTTTGTTAAGTTACCACGCTGACTAGCACAGATAGGCACATTATTGCTGATAGATACATGAAAGATATAAGGGCTATCATAGGGAACTCTTTCTTATAGTTATAATGGATTGCTTTATAGTGGTGAATAGGCATTTTAATCATTGAAAATGCATAGCTGAGTAACCCAGATGAATCCTTGTATTAGGAATCATCATCTGGTATATGGGTCGGTACTCATAAACATCATAAAAGTATGTAAGCTATTCCATTAAGCCCCTGTTTTGCACCGTTGCTGTTTTTGTGTTCTTGTTTCTATACAAATTAGTCAAATCCTCTATGGAGATTGATGTGGCAGACTGCATTTGTAAGAAACTTCCGGAACTCTTCACTTCCATTTTTGCTCATTTTTGAAAGCAATAAATCTTCGCTTCTGCTAGAAAAAAGAGTTTTATCATGTAAGTTATCTGATCCAATATATATTTCTCCTTCGGTTTTTGAAAACAGAAACAAAGCAACAAAAGAAATACCAAACCGCAAACCGGCACTATCCTTTTCTGTCTAACGGATGTTATGCAACTATAAGGAGCATGCCCCGTAGATTTGCACATTAGAAAAATGGAAGTTTGGACTAATAAATCCAAATAAGTGGTACAAACATGGGCTGGCTGCTTAAGCTAATGGCCAACCTAGAACTAACCTATGACAATATTCAGTTGGCTCGTTTCAGCTCCAATTTTTTCAATGCTAGCACAACTTTTGTCAGGCAAACTTGGGCCAAGTTAGGTCAGTTTTGGTTGTATCTTTTATGGGATTTTGGTCATAAGCCAAGGCTATAATTCAGACTAGGTTACGGGAATTTGTGAAGCCTTCTGTTGCATGCAAGTTTCAGAGACCTAGATCACTGGCTTTACTAACCCTTTTTTTATTTGTATGGTGGAGATTGCATGATCTTATATTATTGGAGGCTTTAGACTTGTTATTTGACATGGCAACTTAAGTTACAATGGCTTGTCATTTCTTAAACAAGTTTTTGGCCTTTTTGGTAGTCCAACAGGTAGAAAAAAAAAGGATGATTGAGAGGAGAAAATGGGCGGACGGATTGCCCATCTCACTCGGGCATTTGTACTACCCTCTTCACCTAGTCCTCTCCTTTTAAATCCTACGGGCCTGCTTAAAGTGTGGATTTGGGATTCAAAATTTGTTTTTTTAGGGCTCAGTATTTAAAGTCTATGCTTAATAGAGACATTATGTCTTTGAAGAATAGAAGGAATTGAGAATCAGAAAAAGAAACGCCATAAAGCAGTCTCCATCAACTACCTTGTTATGGAAATATTGATTTTGTATCAAGTTGCATTTGGTTCAAGCTATCTAGGTCTTTAACTCCAATTCAATCTAACTTGAATCACGTGATATGTTCTAGTCTAAGCCTGACTCGAGGTAGGTATATGTCAACCCAACTTGACCTGAACTATGAGTTATGTTGGGTCAGGTATGGATTAAACCAGCCCAAGTTGCATGCTATCCAAGTATGCAAGAAAGGAAGATGCATGCGACAGAAGATAAATTGATAATTGCTGCTGTCCTAATATCTTAACCCGTCTAATTCCTTGTCATATAGGTTAATGAATGATTGTTTGTAAAGTTTGCATTGTTGGGGTTATCAGCTGGCTCTCAAGTTGTATAACTAATGCTAAATCTGCCTACTGACACCCAACACGCATATTTGTGGTGTAATTCTGGTAAGGCTACAAAATCTGGGAAAGATAAAAAAGGTATGTTATATAGCAAATGAAAAGGGACTTAAAAAGGAAATCTTTTAAGGGTATTAGAAATTTTGAGGTTATGATCGATAGAAGTTGGAGTAAGATGTTTTTTTTTTGTGGAGAAATTGAGTGCATTTAGGGCCTACTGTTCACATGACAAGGAGTTGGTTGAGATGAGTAGGCGAGGACAAGAATTATGGGAATCAAGGAAGCCCTTAGATTTCATATTCCCGTAATCCAAGATTTTGATTGATATGAAAAACCACTAGAAAGTTAACTCTAACGTTTTGCTAGATTTTGGGATTGTGGGATCAATGGCCTCCTCGATCCTCCCTAGTTTCCAACCTGCTTGTCTTCTCCCTCACTAGCAAGGTTCGCCGTCTTGGTACCGGACTCTGTATCGATGCCACACTAGAACAATGTCGATACGGTATGGTATAGAATTTTTTTGGCATATCGAGTGTCGGTATGCCACCTGTACCGAACTGGTATGGTACGGTACGCCCCGTATTGCCCGATTCAGGCTGGTACAGCGTACCATGCTCACTAGTTTCTCTTTCATGGGAGTTAATCATGGACGTGGTATGCAAAGAACAAAAAATGCCCCTAATGTCCAATCTAGCTATGTTCAAACCAAGGAGAAGGGAAAGGGGGAAGTTAGAATTCCAAACTCTATGGGAGCTAGGTAGCCCATTATTTTGGGAATGGATTTGTGACTAAAGGGAAAAAGTGAAGAGCATTTTTTGTAAAATATGGCACTAGCCTATCATCATCATGGATGGGATTGTTGAAGTTTATGACAAGATATATCCACAGATCTAACTGTGCATTGGGTTTGGGATATTATACAGAGATCAATAATAAGAAAAGGGTAAAGAAAACAAAAAGGAGATCGAGACATAGGGAGAAGGTAATTTGAACAATCCTATTAAAGGAATGCAATGCTGGAAGGCCATAACTTATCACAGGGTGACATAAGGTGCTGTTTGGATGCCTGCACAGCTTATACATGGAATATTCCTTTGTAGTTAAGAGACAGAATAACTTGGCAGGGTGAAGAGAGGTTCTTTCCCTGATCAGGGAACCTTGTGGCTCCCAGATCCCTAAAGTTTAGGATATGTACCAGCTTTCTACTGGAATACATTATCAAAGTTATGCCATCGTGAGAGCTCGGCAACCTCCCTCAACTCAACCAGTCAGACTATTTTTCTCTTATCTCCTTTAGATGGTGACAACTGCTGATGATAAGCTATCAGCAGATGAGAAATTCATGCATCCAAATAGTTCCTTAAAGGCTTTTTTATAATAAGTATAACGTAGCATATGCAATATTAATTAAAATGATTGGTGGAGGTCAATACAAAGCTGAACAGCCATCAGGTACAATATACCATAAGTCTATCTTTGGTCAGTGGAAATTTAAGTAATTGCATTGTGACAATTGTCATGGAGAACTCTTACTCTTCAAGATATGGATGATAAGCAGATCTTTTAGAATTAACTGTTGGAGAATATAACATATCCTATATGGAAATTTTAGTTATAATATGCCTCATAACATTTAATTCAAGAATAATTAGGAAATTTTTCCTACTCTTGACCCTATCACAAGAAAGTTATGCTCTCAGACTTACATTTTGGTACTAACTTGAAGATCCTTCATATAAGCAGATAAGAAAAGTAGGAGACAATAATAATGCTACACCTTACAAGGATCCATGAGATTTTAAAAGACTTATCATGCAATCAGATATCTTTAAATTAATATTTTATTTACTGATAAAAGGAAAAATGGTCTGCTGGAAATATACATGGCTTTGATGTTGTAATACTTTGTTAGAAACAATTTTGTCCTTGACATGGCGATTTTATCAGTTTATTCTGAAATAATTCAGGCTATAATTAATTTCAGAGGAGGAAAACCTGCCCTTTGCAGCCATATATAATTAAAGCATGCCTGTGCTTTTGAGCTTCGTATATGTAGGTTCCTAGAAAATGTATTTCAGGTTTTAGAAATGGGTTCTTAGTTCTGCTTAAATAGTACTGGGAGTCTGCTAGTGGTATTTCCTAGAATGTAATTCTGGGGAAAATCTTAATTCAGGGAATCTATGATTAATTGTTTCTTTTGGTTGTTTTCCAGGTTCCACATATTGACAGATTTTGATGAGGGTAAGCGTAGCTGTAGGAGAAAATTAGAGCGGCACAACAAACGAAGGCGGAGAAGACCTACCGATCTTATAAATATTGTGGAAAAGGATAGGGAACATCAAGGAGACATTTTGGAAGATAATAATTGTGTTGGTAAACCTAGAAAAGGTACAACTTGTATAACTCAAGTGTCTTCTGCAATTACTTCTGTTCATGTAGAGATAACAGAATTATGCTGTTGAAATCCAATTTCTAGGATGCAGCATCTTTGAAAACATAAGTTTTGGTGGAGGTACTGCTGTATCAGATTTGTGGTCCTTACTGATTGAATTGGGATGACATGTTTTGTTTCAGTTCATAAGCCTACTGCCTCTCTCGAGAAAAAAGGGTGTAGAAATAGTATATGTTTTAGACTTATTCAGTCATGCATGACTTAAAATGCTATCGGTCAATAAGATTACTGTGCGGGCATGCCGTGTTAACTGACGCAGCATTTTCCATTGTCTCATTTTTTTTTCTTTTTTTAAAGAACTTCTAATTTCTCATATTTATGTCTTACTTAATGGTGTTTGGGATTATCTAGTCAGTTGTTCCATGCTTCACATTATCAACATGCTTTGTCTACTGAAATCTATCTAGGAAGACCCCCTTTCTTTTTACCCTTTCCCAATGCATCAAGGTGGATGGTGGTCTTTAAATCCTGTTAAAATCTGATTTGCAGACCAAAGTTCACTTCAGTGGTAGGGACTGAAAGATTACAATTGCTTTGATAATTCATGTTCATATTTTTTTCTCTGTGCCCTGGTTCTTGGTTGTGTAGCTCAATTAGTTCCTCTACTTGCCATCTTGGCTGATGTAATAAGATTCGTTCCAAGATATCAGCAGTTATATTCATATAGTGGCCAAGCTATTTTTTGAATATTATTTTTTTGACTATCTCATTATGTTTAAGATGTATTTTGAATATTATTTTTGACTATCTCATTATGTTTTTTTAATAAATAAATAATACAATTACTGCCTAAAACAATAGTGCTTCTTGCTTTTTACTACGTTAGCTATTCATTTGAGCCCTCAGTCATTATATTCTATCCGAGTTATTGGTATATCTTACGCCTTATGAAATTTCTTCACCCTTAATATCTCATTCCATGTTGGCGATATCATCCACTGAGCTGGTTGAGACACTGTATTTTAAAACCCTTTTTGGCATCCAAACAAAGAGCTTGCATTGAATCCTCCAAGCATCCTCCAAGTATACTTAATACATAAAAAGTGCTATGTCATCAGGAAGCTTGTACATGTTAATTATCTCTCAGCCACTTTGAATCAACTTGAATTTGGTAACAATTGATGGAGGCTAGAATCTAAAGTTAGGTTTTCACTTTTAGCATGCCATAAGGCTTTTTAAATCAAGGATATTGGTGTTGATATGCAGGTTCGTATTGTATTTTGTGTACCTTGCCAGCAAGATATGGGCATAATATCGGGATATGTAGTGTTCTGTTATGCATGCAGATCCATTCCTGTTTGCCTATTGGCATGGACTGGGGTAGACTGGTATGGATTGATACATGCCCTCTCTTTTGCCATGCCCTGGTGTGTAATGGCCATAACACCATGTGGTGTCATATGTTGATAATTGTACCTTTCCATATTGTGATTGGCACAGGAGTAGCATGTGGTACTTTTAATCCACTTTTCTACATATTCTTATGTGTAATTAAGCACTCATTTACCTTTCACGCTACTAAAATAAAAATTGATACCATTGCACACTTCTTGATAACTACCTCTTAGACAATATGGTCTAAATTCATCTACTTTGCCAAAATGATAAATTTCAAACCCTTCTTCTCAGTACATGCTTTGAAAACCTTACATTGTTTACCTCTTAGCAATAAAAAATATCAGTTTCTTTTGTTGACATGTTTCAAAACAGGTTATATTAAACTTCTAAAAGTAGTAAATTGCAACGATATCTTCCAGTTCAAATGGACACTTCTCTAATTGACATATAGAGTACAACACCGAAGAATGACCAAAAGACACAACCATAATCATGGAATGCCGTACCGGCTTGTACCGGCCGGTACGTACCGGTCCGGCCGTGGACCGGTACCGGAACGGATAAAAAACCGGTATTTCCCGGTTTTTTATCCGAACCGGCCGGTACGGGTGCGTACCGGCCGGTTCACACCGGTACGATTTTTTTTTTTTTAGAACCACAGCGCCGCGCGCTGTGGTTTTTGAAACCACCGCGTACCGGCCGGTACGTACCGGACCGGACCGGTCCGGCCGGCCACCGGTATGCCGACCGGTACCGGTACGGCGGACCTTGACCATAATGCTGAAGGGAAACAAGGGCTTGACAGTTCTCCTTTAAGGTTTCCTTGGATTTACCACGAGAAGATAGCTTCTCTTTGTTCCTAACCATGATCATTAATTCATAGCAATGAGTTTCCATGTACATAGAACCTTCAAAATTGTTCCTAAGCCAATTGGAGTACTCAAAAGTTGAGCTACCAACTATAATGTCTTACCTCGGACATTTTTTTTGGGCAGTCAATTAAGAAAGACACTACTGACCACTGAGACATATTAACAGATATTCCTTTTTAAACAGAATATACTTTCTGTTTAAACAAAGACTTTAAAGAACGCTCTTTCAAGTAAAATGCTCCGTACATCCTTTTGTAAAAATTCTGTTAGATTCTAGATCAATGTGCCCTTTATTACTAGTATAGTTCTAGTAGCAAGTGCTTTAGTTGTTTTCTATCCATCATATGCTTATTTGGACCCTAGTTCTGGTTTAAATTTCAGTCTGTATTAACTTGGCTTGCTAATCGTCTTTGAAAATGAGATTTGCTGTATACACATCTTGTTTATTTAGTTTTGCTTGCTTCTGTATTGTTCAGAGACATTAGATGGATTTGCATGTGGTACAGTTGAGACATCTGTAAGCAACAAACTGAGGGAGAGAGAAACACTATTAGAATCTGAAGATGGGCATGGTTCTCCATTTCATTCTCTTAGTAGTTTCAATAATGTTCATAGCAACAGCATCATGTCTTTCGTTGCATCAGATGAAGCCCAGAGAGAAGAAAAAATTGATAATTCTAAATCTGGCCTTTCTTCAACATTTTGTGACAATAAGAGTGCTTATTCATCTGCGGTAGGTTCCTATTTCTTCATCATCCTAGCAATTCAGGTCATACTTTTTCTTGGTAATGCCTTAGCTAGGTCTATTCATGTATGGCAGCAATATTATGCTTTGATTTTATTGCATGAAGAAAATGATGCATTACGTGTTTGTAGTGTCCGACAGGTCGTATATCATTCAAGCTTTATGACTGGAACCCCGCAGATTTTCCTAGACCACTTCGCCACCAAGTACTCTTAGAAAATTATAACTGCAATTTAATACTTTAAGTGAAATAATTGCTTTCTGCCTGGAGTTGCTAAAGGTCAACGAGTTCATCTTGTTCTTTGAACATGCAGATATTTCAATGGCTGGCAAGTATGCCTGTTGAGTTGGAGGGTTATATCCGTCCTGGATGTACCTTGTTGACTGTATTTATTGCAATGCCACAGTTCATGTGGGAGAAGGTAATAGACTTTCCCTATTAAAGAACTCCCCCTTTAAAGAGCACAGAATGTCCTTGGTTCATCATTAGGATGGTAGGATCCTTGATTCTTCCTGCACTACTTGTGTCAAAACCTACACTATTTATGATTCCAAGAAATTATCTCATATTGCACCATTATTTGAACTTTGAAGCAATGTATTAGTTATCCTTAGCATGGAAAACAATAAAATATTAAATTACCTTTTACTGTGTTTATGCATTATTGCACCTTAGTAATTAATATCTGACATTTTGATATGCTTTTTCTAGTGTAATACTTCTTAAAGACAGCAATAGAAGTGGCTTTGTCATATGCACTGGAGTTTTGTATAATAAATTAGGTGCACCGTGCACATTCAGAAGATACATGGTAGCTGGGAGGATGGATTGGAGTTGCTTGACTAATTACCAACATGACTGGGTTTTTGTTGTGATGGTGTGGTCATTTGCATAACATGCAATGATCGGTGATCCGATTTGAGCCAGCTTGTTAGAAAGAGGGCATAGACCATAAAAGCCTAAACTAAAGTTGTGATGAAGGATTTGAACAAGTACACGAGATGATAATGGCCAGCAATAATATCAAGTGGTGCAATGTAATCTTCAATGTGGTCCAACATTATTGGGTATGCTATTTTCCCCTCCTTTTTTTGGCTATCAAGACCTCAATGATAACATCTTTAATTTGTTGGCGTACTTTTATGTGGTAAGATTGCATGTGCACAAGAATAGCAGACATAGAATATGTGTGGTAACTCTTGGGTTGCTTAGAAGTAACAAAGTATATACCGAGATGTGTTTTGGATGTGTGAGAAAGTCAGCGAAAGGGCTTAAACTGGGAAACAAGAGGAGCATAGACCAAGCGGATCTAGATTGAAGTTATGAAGTTATTTCAACAAGTTCAAATGGATGACAACCTAATAATAGTGTGAGGACCTGTGCGGGCGTGTGCGTAGTCCCACATCGGTTATTCACCGAGGAGATCTTGGGTACTTATACAGGGCTAAAGAACCCAAAAAATACCTTCCAGTTAGCTTTTTGGGTGAGGTCCTGGGTTATGATAAATGGTATTGGAGCGGACTTGGCCTATGGCCTATGTGGTCTAGGGGACACCGCAACACGAGTTTATAGAGGCTGACCATAGGCCTATCGTGGTGCTTGTGATTAGATATGAATGGATTTGCACCCTTAGCCTGATGAGGACGTCAGAGCTTGAACAGAGGGAGTATGTGAGGATCCGTGTGGGCATGTGTTTAGTCCCACATCAGTTATTCACCGAGGAGATCTTGGGTACTTATACATGATTAAGAAACCCAAAAAATACCTTCTGGCTAGCCTTTTGGGTGAGGTCCTAGGTTGTGATAAATAGTCAATGACATATTATAGGCTTCGCAAATTTTAACTAAGTTGGTGTTGCTGGGGGACATGGTCAAGACCCTTGTGGATGGTGGACCCAAAATTTCCTATTGTAGCTATTCAATATATAGATTTTGTCCAAAGAGGCCCCATTTATTTAAGCATCATAAGCTCACAATTCTGAACTTTATGTCCAAACATAAAAAGAAACGTCAATTGGATGGTGCCTTTTTGATGGGACCATACTTACCCAAAGGGATTAACTCCATCTTTAAGTCAACGGGTTCAAGCATGAAAATGGGTCTCTTTCAAAAACTTGGCATTTTCTGAGTTAAACAGTTTTGGAGACCACACTTTCAAGTCTTACTACCAAAAAAATCATTAATTTAACTTTTATAAAGGACACTCAGGTTAATGAGTTTGTCTTGTGATACATGCAAGAATGCTGGATAAAAAGAGCAAGCAGAAAAATATATTAAAGTAAACAAAATGATAAGGATATCAATTCCCTAGGAATGGAGTCCTGCAGGAGAAGTTGAAGCAGAATACTGAACTGTCGGATTACCCCCGCACGCGTTGTGACGATCGCAGCGGAAAGATGCATGGGGTCGTTCATCTCATGAACGTTTTAGGGAACGTAGATTTCAAAAAAATTTTAGAGTTCTCTAACTCTAAATTTATAAAATCTAAAGGAAAGATTAAAATTAAAAGACTAGATTAATTCCAGATCTACTACAATTCCTCATTGTATAGAATTTATAAAAATTTAATCTTTATTTTTGAGCGGGTAGAACTTCACCACTATCTGATGATCGTTGGATTTTTGGTTCGCTCGAAGCCGCAAAAGCGTCTGGCCTCTATAGGTATCCACACGAGGTACAGATCGCTCCAAGATCTCACTGGGGTGCTAGCTCCCTTGCAGAGATCATCTTTGATGGCTGAATTTCTCTCCCTTTAATCAACTCCTTGATTACTTTGCGAGGAAGAAGGAGGATGACGAAGGTCGAAGAGGAGGAAGAAGAAGAAGACGCCTCTTCTTTATTCTTTGCTCACGCCAAGGAGGGAGAAGGGAAGAGGGTGGCAGCTGCAAGGAGGCTTCAATACTTCTATGCCTCACGCCTGGTCCCTTTAATGGGCATCTCATGCCCACACAAACAAGGAATAATTTCAACAATCAATCACTCCTTGATTCATCTCTCTGAAATCAGCCACACCCCTTAATTCTATCACAACCCTTACTTAAAAGAGTTTGGAGAGAATCCAAGGGACGTGCTTGTGCCATGTGGCAATCCGTGTAAACCTACTGCAGCCAATCTGCACCACAAGGACCCTTAGGGCCCATGTTTATGTGCTTGTCAAACTACAACAACCTCACCGTGATTAGCTAAGGCATCGCAGGTCTAAGTACTAGTCATACAATTGCAGCATCAAGTAAGTCATTGACGAGTGGATAGACATCCAAGTGACTTCTTGTTTTGGTCACGCTCAGTACCTTTGTTCTCTAACAAGCACTTGCACAATCATCCTAGTGCCCCCACACTATGGACTTAAGACTCGTCTGTCAAGGAAAGTGATTTGTGCACTAATCTTATCGGATCGATCACCGTCCTTCGTGATGATCCATCGATCAGGAGCTATTCAGGAATTAACTATTAATTACACATGCCTTAAATTCTCAACTCTTGAGAATATGTGTTATTATTTTATTAATTCCTAGGATAATTCATGGACACATAATAACACGAATGAACAAAATGCCTAATTTTATTAATTGATAAAAGATTAAATATAAATTTCATGCCTCCAGAACAATTACAATGCGTCTGCCAAATTGGCTTCTAGGGTATACTCCTAACATTCTCCCACTTGCACTAAAGCCAATCAGACATATATCTAAGCTCCATCTTCTCAAGATGTGTTTCTGTCTTTTGCTGACTCAGCTGCTTAGTGAATGGGTCTGCTACGTTATCTGTGGAGTATACTCTCTGCACCTTTACATACTTCTTTTCGAGGTAGTTGCGTATCAGGTGATATCGTCGCTGTATGTGCTTGGACTTCTGGTGAGACCTCGGCTCCTTAGCCAGTGCTATGGTGCCATTGTTGTCGCAGTAGAGTGTGATGGCATCTGATGACATCACGCCTAACTCTTCAACAAACTTTTTGTACCAGAATGCTTCCTTTGCAGCTTTAGAGGCGGCAATATACTCAGCTTACATGGTAGAATCTGCAATGATTGGTTGTTTGGAACTCTTCCTATTTATCGAACCACCATTGCACAAGAACACATACCCTGATGTAGACTTTCTATCATCAATGTCAGTCATAAAGTCTGAATCTGTGTATCCTTCTACCTTTAATTCTGATCCTCCTTCAAAGACCAAGAACATATCCTTAGTTCTTTTTAAGTACTTAAGAATGTTCTTCACAGCTATCCACTGCTCTTTACCTAGATTCGACTGATATCTGCTTGTGACACTCACAGCATGTGCTATATCAGGTGGTGTACATAGCATGGCATACATGAGGCTTCCTATAGCTGAAACATAAGGAATCTTGCTCATGCATTGAATCTCTTCTGATGTATTGGGGCACATCTTCTTGGAGAGATGAATCCCATGCCTGGGGGGTAACAATCCCCTTTTAGAGTTTTCCATGCTGAACCTCTTCAGCACTTCCTCTATGTACATTTTCTGTGACAGGCCAAGTATCCTTTTAGATTTATCTCTATAGACTTTAATTCCCAAAATGTAGGATGCTTTCCCAAGGTCTTTCATAGAGAATTTCTTAGACAACCATACCTTGACCGAAGTAAGCATGGGAATATCATTCCCAATTAGGAGGATATCATCCACGTACAATACGAGGAATATAATAGCCCTTCCACTAACCTTCTTATAAACACATGGTTTCTTTTCGTTTTTGATGAAATCAAACGATTTGATTACATCGTTGAAACAAGTGTTCCAACTTCGAGATGCTTGCTTTAGTCTATAGATGGACCTTTGTAGTTTGCAGATCTTGTGATCACCATCACTGGAAGTGAAACCCAAAGGCTGCTTCATATAGATATCTTCTTCAAGATATCCATTTAGAAAAGCAGTTTTCACATCCATCTGCCATATCTCATAATCATGATATGTTGCCATGGCAAGCAATGTTCGAATGGACTTCAGTATGGCTACAGATGAAAAGATTTTCTGATAGTCAATGCCTTCACGCTGACTATAACCTTTCGCCACTAGCCTTGCCTTATAGGTCTCCACCTGGTCATCTGAACTTATTTTTCTCTTGTAGATCCATTTGCATCCAATAGGTACTATACCTTCTGGTGGATCTACTACGGTCCAGACTTGGTTGGTATGCATGGAGTCCATCTCTGGCTTCATCGCTTCCAACCATTTCTCGGAATCGATGTCTAACATCGCCTCGTTATAGCTATTGGGATCCTTAGAATGATCCCTATTTTCCACGAGGAATACTTCCTCTACTTCCTCTGTAAGCATACCTAAGTACCTTTCAGGAGGATGGAAAATCCTACTAGATCTACGAGGTGGAGGAGGTTCTGCGTGTATTAGCTCAATGTGAATAGGTTTTATAAGTATAGTGGCTTGTTGCTCTTCAGAGACTTTCTCCTCGAGCTCAATTTTTCTCCCACTGCCTTTATCAAGGATAAACTGTTTTTCCAGAAAAACAGCATGTCGGCTCACAAACACTTTGTGATCCTCTAGGACGTAAAAATTGTATCCTAATGTTTTCTTAGGATATCCTATAAGACAAACACTAACTGTCCTAGCCTCTAACTTGTCCGCCTGTTGTCGCTTGACGTGGGCCGGACATCCCCAAATCTTGAGATGACCAAGACTTGGTTTTTTACCATGCCATATCTCATACGGTGTGGTAGGAACAGACTTAGAGAAAACTCTATTCAATATATAAATTGCTGAAAGTAGGGCATCTCCCCAAAGGAATAAGGGTAAATCAGTAAAGTTCATCATGGACCTGACCATATCCAATAGGGTCCGATTCCTCCTCTCTGACACTCCGTTGAGCTGAGGTGTTCCAGAAGAGGTCCATTGTGAAACTATACCATTTTCTTTAAGATAATCATGGAATTCTCTACTAAGGTATTCGCCTTCTCGATCTGATTGAAGAACCTTAATGAGTTTTTCTGTTTATTTTTCTACTTCATATCTGAACTCTTTGAGCTTTTCAAAAGCTTCAGACTTATATCTCATAAGATACACATACCCATACCGAGAACAATCATCGGTAAATATTATGAAGTAAGAATAACCTCCCCTAGCTTGCACATCGAATGGGCCGCACACATCAGTGTGTACTAGGGTAAGTATTTCAGTGAACCTCTCCCCGTGTCCTACAAAGGGTAATTTGGCTATTTTTTCTTGAAGGCAGGATTCACAAATCGGATATGACTCGGAAGTCAATGAGCCTAGAAGTCCATGTTTCTCCAATTTGTTTATTATGTCTTCTCCTATATGACCAAGTCTGAGGTGTCACAAATACTTTTGATTTATCTCATCTCTAGATCTTTTAGATTCTATAGTACTCACTGTTTGTTCAGATATATTCACAGACACATTCAAATGTAAGTGATAGAGACTGTCAATCATAAAACCATGTGGAACTATTTTATTTCTCAAATAAACAGAACAATAGTCTTTATTGAAATTGAATTCAAAATCTTTCTGTGCTAGACAAGATACAGAAATTAAGTTTCTGCTAGCAACAGGTTAATAATAACAATCCCTAAGTATCAAACTAAATCCAGACGGTAATCGTAAAGGGTAGGTGCCCACAGCAATAGCAGCAATTCTTGCTCCATTGCCAACCCGGAGGGTTACCACACCTTTTGTAAGTCTTCTACTTTCCTTTAGACCCTGCATAGTAGTGCACAAGTGAGCACTAGAACCAGAATCTATAACCCAATTGGAAGTAGAAGCAACCGTTAGATTAGTTTCAATAATGAGCATATCTGACATACCTTCAGAAGGCATGTCATCCTTCTTGCTCTTTATACTCCCCATGTAGATTGGACAGTTTCTCTTCCAATGGCCATCTTCGTTGCAATGGAAACACTTTCCCTTGTCTGCGGCCTTTTTCTTTGGAACATCCTTCTTTGGCTTCTTCTCGGTCTTTTGCTTCTTTGCAGACTTCTTCTTCCAGGTAGACTTTCTCTTAGAAGTAGAAGTCAACTCGACAGCGAGAACTGTGCCCCTTGAACTCTTCAAGGTTCCCTCAGTTGTTACCAACATATTTAACAATTCAAGTTTGGTGCATTCAATCTTGTTCATGTGGTAGTTTACAATAAACTGCCCATATGAAGAAGAGATTGCAGGATCAAATCAGTTTGCAATTCATTGTGCATGTTCATGCCGAGCTTCTCAAGCTCCTCCAAGTCCTTTATCATGGTCAGACCATGATCATGGACAGACTGCCCTTCGCGCATCTTGGCCTTGAAGAGCTTCTTGGACACTTCAAATCGAGCTGTGCGACTCTGTTTACCATACAACTCTTGCAAGTGATTCAATATGTCTCTGATAGTCCTCATGTTCTCATGCTGGCATTGTAGTTCATTGGACATGGATGCCAAATATAGCACCTAACTTTATTGTCATCATCCATCCACCTAGCATGCGTCTCATGCTGCTCAGCATTCGGACGATTTGGTAACACTGGGGCGTCATGGTCTAGTACATACCCTAATTTCTCACAACTTAAGACAATTTTCAAGTTGCGGAGCCAATCTTTATAATTGGGTCCGGTCAATCGGTTGTTCTTAAGGATGCAGGTTAAAGAATTAGAGGCTGACATTTTTATCTGCAGAGAGTAAAAATTCTAGTTAGAGTTTTG
Source organism: Phoenix dactylifera (assembly GCF_009389715.1). Taxonomy (NCBI): domain Eukaryota; kingdom Viridiplantae; phylum Streptophyta; class Magnoliopsida; order Arecales; family Arecaceae; genus Phoenix; species Phoenix dactylifera. The sequence goes on from NC_052392.1 coordinate 7,682,950, forward strand.
TACTTGAATTTGAATTTTTATTTGTTTTACGAACTTTTAAAACAAACATCTCCCACTATTTTTTCGAATCTTCTACACTCCTCTAGTAGAAAAACGGAAACCTGCGACTCTAGGTTTTAAGTGGGGTGCTACGGTCCCACCAATTTACATGCCACCTCACTCATGGAATGCCGTACCGGCCGGTACGGGCCGGTACGTACCGGTCCGGCCGTAGACCGGTACCGGAACGGATAAAAAATCGGTATTTCCCGATTTTTTATCCGAACCGGCTGGTACGGGCCCGTACCGGCCGGTTCGCACCGGTACGATTTTTTTTTTATAGAACCACAGCGCCGCGCGCTGTGGTTTTTGAAACCACCGCGTACCGGCCGGTACGGCGGCGCTGTGGTTTTTGAAACCACCGCGTACCGGCCGGTACGTACCGAACCGGACCGGTACCGTACCGGTCCGGCCGGCCACCGGTACGCCGACCGGTACCGGTACGGCGGACCTTGACCTCACTTAACAGTTATTGGTGACACATAAACGATGAGTGTACAACTCTTTGTACAATGCTTTATAAGCAAATTGTAGCCAACTTGGTCTCCAAGTCATAAGGGCCTCACCTAACAGTTATTGGTCATGTTCCTTGGTTAAGTCAGACCCACCATAATTTCTGCAGAAGTAAAGTCATCATTAGGTCCTCACGTAACAGTTATTGGTCCCCAACCCCATCTTTACCCCACAACATCTCATGCTAATAGAGAGGTCCAGCCCTCCGATGCAATTTGCTCACTATGTCCGGCCGAGACAAATTAACGCCGGAAAGACCTTAGCAACTCTACTACGGTGGAAGACCTCTAGACTTAATATTAGGTAATCTAGTCTTAGTGATTCCAACTTTGAGCTATTCATAGGAGATAATCGATCAATTAGCCAGGTAAGCAGGTGGGAGGCTCTCCTTACTTAGAGAGTAAGATCCTAATTAAGTAACCACCTTTAATGCTTTCCTAGACACCAATTAGATCAATTAATCAAATATGGCTAGCTCAATGTACCGTTCACTCTTGACTGATTAAGGAGGTTTTAGGTATCGAATGGGGTTTACATCTTATGTAAATATGAAACTGCTTTCATATGTTATGCATTTACATCTTATGTAAATGTCATATTGTTTAGGTTTACATCCTATGTGAATATGAAACCCTTAGCATATGTGTTTACATCTTATGTAAATGGCATATTAGTTTAGGTTTACATCTTATGTAAATGTCCTAACCTATCTGGGTTTTTATTCACATCTTATGTAAAAATTGCTTAACATATATATACATCTCATGCATATATTAATTTGCCTTTTTAAGCACAATCCTAAACAAAATTATCCTTTAATAAACATTATTCTATGATTTAATCATATCTTATGCATATCATGCATATATCAATTTTCTTTTAAGCATAGGCATAAATAGAAATTTATCTTTTATGATTATGAATCTTTGATTGAATCTTGTCAAATACTTCTTATGTAATTTTAGATCTGAAAATTTTAATTAAATATGCTATCAACTGAAATTCTGATGATGCAAGATATGATTTTAATTATTGCAATCTTATTGTAATTAAAATTAATCATGCAAGATATAGATTTTTCAAACAAAAATCTGCATGCGGAAATCAGAAATTTCAGCATGCAGAAATTTCAGCAAGCATATAAATTTTTCAGATCTAAATTAAATCCTAATCAAGCCTATCAATTTTAATCTAAATCCTATAAACGCGGCTCTGATACCACTGTCGGATTACCCCCGCACACGTTGCGACAATCACAGCGGAAAGACATGCGTGGGGTCGTTCATCTCATGAACGTTCTAGGAAACGTAGATTTCAAAAATTTTCTAGAGTTTTCTAACTCAGATTTATGAAATCTAAAGGGAAGATTAAAATTAAAAGACTAGATTAATTTCAGATCTACTACAATTCCTAATTGTATAGAATTTATAAAGATTAATTTTTACTTTTGAGCGGGTAGAACTTCACCGCTATCTGATGATCGTAGGATTTTTGGATCGCTCGAAGCCGCACAAGTGTCTGGCCTCTACATATATCCACATGAGGTACAGATCGCTCCAAGATCTCACTGGGGTGCTAGCTCTCTTGCAGAGATCACCTTTGATGGCTGAATTCCTCTCCTTTTAATCAACTCCTTGATTACTTTGAGAGGATGAAGGAGGATGACGAAGGTCGAAGAGGAGGAAGAAGAAGAAGACGCCTCTTCTTTCTTTGCTCACGCCAAGGAGGGAGAAGGGAAGAGGGTGGCGGCTGCAAGGAGGCTTCAATACTTCTATGCCTCACGCCTGGTCCCTTTAAATGGGCATCTCATGCCCACACAAACAAGGAATAATTTCAACAATCAATCACTTCTTGATTCATCTCTCTGAAATCAGCCACACCCCTTACTTAATTCTGTCACAACCCTTACTTAAAAGAGTTTGGAGAGAATCCAAGGGGCGTGCTCGTGCCATGTGGCAATCCGCGTGAATAAGGAGGGGCATCCGCCCCTCCACATGGCGTGGGGACCATGAAAGGAAAGGAGGGGCGGACGCCCCTCCTTTCTTTGTGCGTGTGAGAAGGAGGGGCGGACGCCCCTCCTTTCCTTATTTGCTCGACACGCATGAAGGAAGGGCTCTCTCCCTTCCTTCCATGCGTAGGTCACCTAATCCAATTAGGATTTACATGGTCCCACCTGATCAATTGAATTCTAATCCAATTAGAACCCAATGTGTCCTCTAAATTGATTTATGTGAATCTTAATCTAACTAGGACTCAAATTGGACTTTATGAATTAAGTTTCTTATCTAATAAGGAGTTTTAATTAATTAGGCCTTCCCATCCTTATCCAATAAGGTTAAGCCCATGGTCTTCCGTACCGGCCGGTACATACCGGTATCGGACCCTACCGGTACGGTACAACTACATATTTCGGTACCGAACCGTACCGGCCGGTACCGGCGCGTACCGGCCGGTACCGGCCCGTACTGATCAGTCCGTACCGGCTCCAAATTTTTTTTGGCTTTTAGTCCCATCGGTACCGTACCGGTTCGGCTCGGTTTGGTTCGGTACCGTACCGGTACCGATGCCTACCGGTACGTCGGTACAATCGGTACCGCGTACCTTGGTTAAGCCTAATTTAATTAGGTCCAATTAAATCAATTAAATTGCAATCTAATTGCAAATCCTTCTTCTTTCTTTAACTCACTAACTCTTAGCGGGTTAATCCAATTGACATTCAATTTTAATTGCGATTTTTAAATCGCAATCCAACCGTCAGAACGATCAAAACCTCTAATGTGTGTGACTCCGTAGGTTCTATTCTGACTGGTAGTGAGATATATTATGATCTCTATTATAATATCATCGAAACTTCTTTCAATGGGTTGAAACGATTTCAACTCTACTCTTAGGGTTCACTGATCACCAAGTGAATGCCTTCGAGTCTCACAATCCACTAGTGACACCTAGCAGCATATAGTGACAACCCAGCAGAACGAAAGGGATGAACCTTTAGGTGTAGTTAGCGTATGATACAGTACCTCTATCATGGATCCTGACATGACGAAGGTTATGGATAACTCGTCAAACCCCATCGTCTATCTTATGTTAGATTTTTTTGACTCAAGTTTGAGATTGGAAAACTCTTTTTCCAGAACTGCCATGGCCAAGGTCTTTCGAATTTAGTCTAATAAATCACATAGGATCACTCCTAATCTATTAAGGTCGATAATCCCATCTAGATGCAACCTTAATCCGACAGTAAACTTACTGCAGCCAATCTGCACCACAAGGATCCTTAAGGCCCATATTTATGTGTTCGTCAAACTGCAGCAACCTCACTGTGATTAGCTGAGGCATCGCAGGTCTAAGTACTAGTCATACAACTGCAGCATCAAGTAAGTCACTGACGAGTGGATAGACATCCAAGTGACTTCTTGCTTTGGTCACGCTCAGTACCCTTGTTCTCTAACAAGCACTTGCACAATCATCCTAGTGCCCCCACACTATGGACTTAAGACTCGTCCATCAAGAAAAGTGATCTGTGCACTAATCTCATCGGATCGATCACCGTCCTTCGTGATGATCTATCGATCAGGAACTATTCAGGAATTAACTATTAATTACACATGCCTTAAATTCTCAACTCTTGAGAATATATGTTATTATTTTATTAATTCCTAGGACGATTCATAGACACATAATAACATGAATGAACAAAATGCCTGATTTTATTAATTGATGAAAGATCAAATACAAATTTCATGCCTCCAGAACAATTACAATGCGTCTGCCAAATTGGCTTCTAAAGCATACTCCTAACATGAACACTAGCTAGCTTTCCTTCCCCAGAACTTTCTTCTTGAATGCAGAGTATGGGAATGCATATGGACTCATTTTGGCATCACCCCCTTCTCCTTATTTGTAGACTTGGAGGGCAGGCTGGTCAACCAAGTGGTGGTCTTTGTAGTTGCTAGACTTGCCACATGTAACGGGTGTTTTCCCCCGAGCTGAGACGAATGTCACACTGCATGGATTTGGTTCAAAATATAAGGGAGGCTCAAGCTTGAGCTGAGTTTGACATACCCTATTCAAGCTTGGCTCATATCAGCTCTAACCTGAGCTGAGTTGAGCTTCCTTTTGGTTCTCTAATCTAACCATGTTCAGGCTCAACTCAATTAAGAGCCAAGCTCCAAAAACTATGTGAACCGAGCTCCAAAAACTATTTGAGTTGGGCTCATTTTCTAATTGTGCTGAGCCTCAATTGAGTTGATCTTGAGTTGTTCATGAGCAGCTAAAATCATTTATAACCCTAGCCACGTGATTGCTTTGGCTTGTGCTACATTGAAGAATTGACACATGGCTTTTTGTATTTAAACCTTTTGGCAAGAGTAGTTTGATATAAGAAAGTTGGGAATGGGCACAATTTAATTGCATGCCATGTAGTAGGGAGGTGGATTGTAACAAGAATATGGGGCACATGGTATCTAAATTTGTGCCATGTGGGAAAAAGAGGTAGTGTATGGAAGAATTAGATTAATGGCAATTTAACTCCATTCTACGTAGCGACAAGGAAATACATGGCATCATCGATCTGTGGCAAGTAGGATGTAAGATGTGGCATTAGAGAATTTTATGACATCTAATAAAGGCAAAAATAAAACATGAGTCTTAGGCTACGATTGGTTATGGAATGTGTAGCGGATAGGTGGATAGCTATCCTTGTTCTTCATTATACCTTTAGAAAGGTACTTATCCCGTGCTCCGAGGATTGGGTTGCTTGATTTCCAATTGGAGTAATAATGGAAGGGAGATGGATGAATATAATAATTAAAAAATAAAATATGGGATGGAAAATAGGAAAGGGAAGAATAACTTTTGATACAAAGGCGACAGGATAAGAAATTGATTTATTCTGCAAAAATGGGTTATCCCATCTTGACTAGAAATATTTTGTTCTGTAAAAAGCCAACTTGTTTGGCATGATAAGCTATTATCTTTCCTATCCCATCTCCTATATTCGGATTTTATCTAACCAAACACAGCCTTAAGGTTATCAGGCCTTGTAACAATAGTCTCTTTCCTTTAGAACTGCTACTCATTGCAGTAATACTCTTAAGTTGGTTGTTTCCATCTTGTTCTAGAGGCTTATGTAAAAGGCATTCGAATGCATGAGGCTCCTATCATTGCAAGGTCTGAGGAGAGTCAGACGTATGCAGCCTTAACCCCATGTGTGGAGACATTGTTTTCGTGTTTCGAACCCATGACATCCAAGTTAGAATGGAGCAACCTTATCATTGTGCCAAGGCCTGCCCTCTTTTAGAGGCTTATGTGATGAAATCAAATCCAATCTCTTTCTTTCTCATCTATCCATTGAGTGATCTAATTTCAAGTTTGAGAGTGGCATCACCTACCTAATTGGAACATTCTGAATGTTCTTATGTGATTTTATTTGTGTTTTATATAGCTGTCTCAGGATGCAGCTCGCTGTGTAAAAGACTTGGTATGTGCACCTGAAAGTTTGTTTTTGGGAAGAGGCAACATTCATATTTACCTAAATAACATCATTATTCAAGTTTTAGAAGGTATGTCATTGCTCCATTGATTTGGATAGATAAGTTCCATTTATCCTTTATTTTATCTTTATAATGATGATCACTTCATCCTTGCTGAAGTATTTCTTTTTTTTTATAATTAGGCTTATTAGCATTGAAATTTTATGCAACTTGAGATATTCATTGTAGCATGTTTGTTTATGAAAAACTTTGTATAGGTTTGAAATTTCAGCTGAAACAATCTATCTTGGCTGAAACTGATTGATTTTGGCTAATAAGCCCAAACTGAAACTGACCCCTAATCTTGGGTTTCAATTAGTTTTAGGATATTTTTGGATGATTGGGCTGAAAATCTTATTGGATTCATGGATTGAGCTAGTACAACCAGCAAAATCATAGGATCACAGGCCGAGCTAGGTCTATATTCATAAGCACCTAGAAATGGCTTTGGAGTCGTCCGGCCCGAATCCCATAGGGAGAAAAAAAGATCCTTAGCAGTTTCAGCTGAAATTGTTTGGTTTTGGACCTTTTGGTGGTTTCGGCTAGTTTCGACCGAAACTGTTTGTTTTTGGTGGTTTTGGCCAGTTTTGGCTGAAATTGACCGTAAGCAGCTATACACACTTCTTTTAAGTATTATTTTGGCGTTTGCAACTATATCTGGATCATTTCTTTGTTCATTGAAGTACATGGTTTATACTTTATACTTTATATAATATTAATTTTCAGTGATTTTTCTTACATAGTTTATATACTATTAATTTTCAGTGATTTTTCTATGATGAGATACATGTTTTGAAAAAAATAGTATACTTATCGAGCTGGTAGGCCTCAAGAAACATTGACATGAGAGTAAATCTTACTTTTAAACATCTCTTGATTTGATGTCCAACTTGGTAATACTAATAGATCCCGTTTTCTTTTTAACATCATCACAGAACAACGAACTTTCAACTTTAGTGTGCTAATCAACTCAAATGCATTAGACTTCATAACTGAAATTGTTTCTGCAGATGCACTAAGTATAACTTGGAACGGTTTGAATATTTTCAGAATCGATTTTATATTTGGTTTTTTGTCCATCAAATGTCTGATTCACAAAATAGCGGAGTGCCATCTCATATAGAATGTGGAAAAATGAGAATGATTCAAAAGGCAATATCATGTAATTGGGGTAAGAACGGTGTTATAATTGCATGCTATCTAGCATTGTTGGATCATTGTGGTTGTGCTGCAGCAATTTTGGCTCTTTTTATTGGACATAATTTGATAGTGAAAAGAATAGTTAACAGATTTATGACATCATGTATTATAGGTATTTTCTTGCTACTATTTGAACTATTCCTTGGTTCTTCACTCAACTACTGTCTTCTTTAAATGGCAGATCGCCAAAAAATGTTTGTGTCATTGTTATAAGTTAGTTGGGAATCAACTTTTGAAGATGGACACTCAGAGCTTGGGAATAGCCTATAAGATTTGAAGAAACTTCTTGAAGAATAGGAAAAGTAATCAATGACAATGTTATGAGTGCAGCCATAATTCTTCAATTTATAAGTAAAACTTAATAAATTGTATGTGTTGTGCTTTGACTTGGTTGCAAAGGAGGATTGAACCAATCTCTAAATGTGATTGCATTTTTGATACTAGCGGCATCATAATTTTTTTCAGCCAATCTTTCTTACTGTGAGGAGCCCTATCGAATTTGGGTCCAACAAAATGCCGTTCCACAACTCTTATAATGCGGTGTTTAACAAAGCTTACTAGCATGTTTGTTTTAAGAAATTCTGTTTCGAAATTTAATTAGAGTGCTTTGTATTAGAGTGTTGCAAATGTGTTAAAAAACTGCAAGTGGCAGATGGGTAGTGAAGGTTTTCCTAATGCTTAGTGTTAGAATAGGGCTCAAACTGGGCTAGCTACAAGTTGGGCTTTAGGCTTGGCTTGAAAGGGTTTGGGCTCAGGTTCGGGATCGGGCAGTAGAGCTCAAGTGAAGATCAGGCCTAGCTTGAGCCCACCCTGAAGCCCGATTTCGAGCTCAACCCATTGCCTAATCCCCTTACACCTTGCACTCCATCTTTGCCTCTCATCTCTCTCCCCTTACACCCCAGTTGTCCCCTCCCTCCTCCCACCTGTCCCCCTCTCTCCACCCTTCCTCTTCAACTTCCATTGTCTCTCTCTCTCTTCCCCCTTCTCACCCCCATTCCCCTCAACCCACCCTCTCCACTTCCCGTCTCTTCTTTCTCTCTCTCTCCCCCCCCTCATCGCCCTCTCACTTCCCACTTACCTCCCCTCCCTTTTCCTGCCCGCCCCCCTCCCTTGCCTTTTTTTGCCTCCCATCTCTCTCTTTCTCCCTTTTTCCATTCCCTTCTAGATCTCCCCTAGGGGTGGCAATTTTAGCCGACTCATCAGGTACTCGACCCGGCCTGACTTGAATGGGGTGGATTTTACCCGACTTGTATAAACTCGGAGTCGGGTATGAGTTTTAGATATAATACCTAAAGCGGGTTTGGGTCGAGCACGGGTAATAGTATGCCTCATCCCAAACCTGACCCGAGCCCGACTCGACATAATATAACCTTAATCCACCCCCTCTCTCGGTTTCCTAGATAGATGATATCCGTCATAGCCCTATTCACCTTAGTTGTCCCTCCCTCTTTTTACTTAGAAATTTATTATTGTTGAAACTTAGAAAACATATATATTCTATGAAAATCACAGCGGTCGATTATTTTTGTTTATTTTGTTTCTAAGCCCTCAATTAATTTGACTTATGTATGAATGTTTCTAATTAGAATATATTGTAGTTATTGATGTATACTAGGATTTTCTCTATCTAAATCAAAAATTGAGTCATAAGAGAATATGCTATAAGCTTCTCCCATTTATATAGTAGCTATAATCTCATTAATTACAGCTATAAGTTATAATTATCCGACCCGACCCGACCCGACCCGATCTGACTTGTCTTGTCTGCCCGACTCAACTAGCCACAACCTGCCCAATCTACTTTACTCGGCTTGAGATGGGTAAGGGGCGGGTATTGGTATAGGGTTTTTAATTGCAAGGAGGGTACAAGTGTTGGCCGACCCGACCCATACCCAACCTGTTGCCATTCTCCCCTCCTAGAGCACTTTCATCCCCATTGTGCTAGGCTTGGGCATGGGTTGGGCTGATTTGGATTCGGGCTTGGCTCGAGTTGCTTGGAAACCTGCTTTGACCCAACCCCAGTTTGAGCACTATTAATGCCTAGGAAGGCATCCAAAGGTCGAAACAGCCCAATAATGATAAATTTAAAATGATAAACCTAATATCTATATAAAAGTGAATGGTCAAAGGGATTTTGGTTCTTGCCTCTTTGACCATCCACTATTTGATTGGTGACCAGTATGTGGCCGTAGCATGGGCCTCCACTAACTAGCAACCCACCCACTCTATGGATTTTTGCTTGCTTTTGTTTCTTTTCACCTAGTGACTTCGGGGTGGTTCATATTGGCGTTTGAGGTAGGGCTGCTAGCCCAGGCCTGTTTCTGCAGATTTTCTATTTGATATCTTATGCCTTTTTTCTAAAAAAAGAAATCCTTCAATTCTTCATCCTGCTCCCAAGCAATAAAGTTTAAATGTATGGTGGGACCTTGAGTTACCACCTAACAAGGAAGTGCTGTACCATGGGCTCATGTTTTGTATATTAGATATTTTTAAGTAGAATTTCATAGGAACTTGGATTCTTTCAAAGTAACAACTCCCATCATTATCTCACATTCCCTTCAATATCAATCAAATAATACACAACTTATATAGCTGATCTATTTAAATGTAATTTTTAGAAAAAAAATCTCCTAAATTTTAAATTTATAAATAATCATTAATTAATGGGTAAAATATGATGCATTTGATATAAATACCTTTTAACCGGTCAAATACCTGTATTAAATATGTCTTATGTAGTGTGTATGATCTAGGCTAGGGCCACTAGGCATGTTAATTGCTGAGGTCTCAAATTGCTAGCTTAGACTTCATTAAGTTTAATTCAGGTCTTCACAATCCAAAAAAGATTAGCTTAGCAATAGTTACTTAATTTGGCAAACTTGAATCTAATTTTAACTTGGTTCTCAAGAAATCAAGTCAACACAAGGTTAACACACAAGTGCATTCTATTAACCGTGAAAGGTAAATAGTTTGGTTGGCACCTTCATAAGCAATAATCTCAAGTAGGATGGCCCTATTTAGTTTAGATTCCTTATCAGAGATGTTTATTATTTAAATTCTTTTTTTCTGAAAAATACTGGGGCATCACTTTTGGAATCCAGACTTTCTAGGTGGCCTAAAAGGTGAAAAAAAAATTAAACATCTATCAACTTAGGCAGCAGCACCAAACTATCAATACCTGACTACTGAGGATGGTATTGATTTATGAATTAGTACTAAATTTTCCAAGTTGGTAGTTTGTGTTGATCTTCTACATCTTCTAAATCAATACCATCCTCAATAGTCAAACTTGATGAAAACATTAAGGTGGGCACTTAGGCAGCGACAACACCAGTTTCTTAGAACAGCACTAGCCAAGGGATGGGCTCTTTCTACCCATTCTGTATATTATCTTTTCTTTCCATATTAAAATAGAAACTTATTTTTTGATTATACAATGCATGATTATATGAGGTCGAGTTCGTTATTTATAGAAAGAAATAACTATTTTTTTTCGATGAGAATTTGTAGTACTTGACATGAGAGAAACCTGTCTTTGTATTTTCTAATTAAGAAAAAGATTCTTCAATATACTGAAGTGATACTCCCCCCCACCCCCCACCCCCACCCAAAAAAAAAAAAAGAAAAAAGTTTGTTTCTTTCAGCGCTCCTGCTTGATTTTGTACTTTCCCCAAATGATGAGTCATTAATGATGAATAAATGACCTGGCATCGGTAACTTTAGTGAGGCATATGTGCTACTATATATACTTGCTGACCTCTCAAGATTGCTCGTCAATAATTGGTTCCTACACCTCATTCCAAAGAATTGTGCTTGTATCTTGATTGAAAACAATTATAATTCTCAAATGGTGTCTAAGATTATTTTGCTCATGAATTTAGATGGGACATTGTTAAATAGCATCAGGATGGAGGTGCAAGTTCCATGGCTTCATTATGTGTATCCTACTTTTTTCGAGGCTGGCAAACCTATGGAATTCGTAGCCTGTGGCAGTTATCTTGACCAGCCTAAATTCCGGTAAAATCCACTAGATTTAAAACTTTTTGCTGCAACTACATTTTGCACATGTATTTGTCTTAATACTGATTGTTTATCCTTGTTCCAATTTACATCGCAGATACTCTGGCATATTTTTATTCTTAGTGTGTGCAACCACGTGGTTATGAACTGCTATTTCAGCTGACCATTCTTATATTTTGTATGCCAATCTTGATATTTGTATGTACTGACATTATTTTGTTATGCAGTTAATCTTTAACTACTAAAGTTTCCCAGGAATTTGGGTAGAGCTAATACAAACACTGGTGGTGAAATTAGTATATATATATTTTTACTACTTGATCAATAGCATTTATTTTTTCTTCTATTCCCCGTGACTTCTCTTATCCTCACATAGTCACATGGGTGTCATGAGTCAGATCATGAAAATGTGGTTGGGTAGTGCATATATAAGGTGAGTGTGAAGTTATGGAAATCTGTCACACTGGACACTATCACAATATGGTTTCTAGTGCTTTGCATGATAAGACTGTTTTGATTGTTTTTTTTTTCTGTCAGAATATTAGGTTGAGCAACAGAAGTGTTAATCTCTTGGAGATTATAATTTTGCTATTATTTAATAATTACAAAGGGTGATCAAGACAGATGAACATTTGTTTAAAGCCAGCAGCTTTTGAATCTCTTAATCCCTTGGGAGCATATAATTCAGAACCTATGGTCAAGTTATAATTCAATGGTTTCTTTTATTCCTTTTTTATCTTCTATTTTCTTATGCATAAGACCAATATCACTATAGGAGAGAGACATTTGGCAATTAGGGCTGAAATGGATGGGCTATGGATCGGATACTAATATATCCATCCAGGTTGGATGCACTGGTATTGGAACCTGTACTACTTACCCGACAGTACGATACTAGTATTGTGCTGTTTCAATCTGTTTCAGACTCTTTTTTTATTTTCAAATTTTGAGCTAAAATCAGCATATGGTTTGCCAGCTTCAGTTCAAAATTTTAAAATAAAAAAAATAATTCGAAACCCTCTCTTGTTCCACTCTCCCTTGTTCGGAAATGAAGACAGTGAGAGAGAGAAGTGGGAGGAGAAAGAGGAAGAGAGAGAGAGAGAGAGGAGGGAGGTAAAGGGATAGGAAGAGGAAGGGAGGGGGAGAGAGGGAGGGAGAGAGAGAGAGAGAGAGAGAAGAAGCTTCTCGAAGAGCTTTGAAGCGGGCTGTAGGCCGGGACGAAGAAAGAGGGACGGAGAGAGACAACCTACCTCTGATTGTTGTTGGGTTTCAAAGGGGCACGATGGGTTTCTAAGCGGGATGGAGGCTAGAGTATTTTGAAGGGGCCTCCGATGTTTCTCTAGCCTTCGAACATAGCGAATAGGGCGATGGAGCCTTCGACTGAGGGTTTTGAAGTGAGTGAAGAGGATTTTGAAGCAGTTTTGTTCAGTCAGCCTTATATCCCATTTTGAACCGGTGAACCATGTCACTAGCCGATTGTTCCGATTCGGTATGCCTTGAACCACGGTTCGGCATTGTTCGTCAATCCTTAACGTCCATATTCACATGCATTGTTATTTGATGAATATGAATGCGGAAACACAAATTAATTGGATGTTAATATTTATTTCCATATCTTTATTTGCTTTTCTTTGACCGGTAGAATAGGAATATGGATATTAGTTGGATGCTAAAATTTATATCCATAGCCTAATAGAGTTGGATATTAAACCAGATTTGAATATATACTTTTTATCCATTTTCACACCAATATGCTTTGACAAACACATAGCTGAATTAACCAAACATCTAAAATACTTGTGGACAAATAAACGGCATTACATTTACCTGTACTTCTGCTTGACATGACATTTGCAAGGATTTTATATGAGGTATAACAATTTTGTTACTAGGCATCATTTTGATTTTTGTGGCATTGGATCAATGCTTTAGGTGCTGCACTTTATGTGACTTGTGGTGCTGGCCTATATTCTATTGGACCATGGTCTACTGTACCGTACTGAACCAAATCGATAAAGTATCGATACAGTACCGGTACCGAAATTGTGGACCTTGTATCTGGCTATATTTTAGTTAGAGTATTTGACTTGTATTTTTTTAGTGTCCTAGGAATTTTTTCAGAGTTGCCCTCTGGTTGCAAAAGCTTAATATATGGTGAATGAGAAAGGTTTTCTTCTTTTCCAACTGCCGCTTTAGATTTCATAGCGTAATCTATTGTGAATGAGAAAGGTTTTCTTAGATAGAATTTTGGCACCAATTTTTAGTGGGGCTGGAACTGAGGCAGATTGGGTTGGTTGAGGGCTAATCTTAACCCAACCTTTTTATCCCCAACCCTCACCCATCCAAGATCCCATCTTCAGCTAAATTCGGGTTGGGTCGAATTAGCATTGGGTTGGGTTTGGCTCACCGGTGGAGCTACAGGGGCCGAGTGGAGGGCGGGGGGACAATTGCCCCCCTAAAATGGAACTCCTTGAACATGGGTTCTTATAATCGAGAAATTGGTTTCATTTGCCTCGCTACCCCCCCCCCCCCCCCCCCCCAACCAACCAAAAAAAAAAAAAATGGAATCCCTTGAACATGGGTTCGTATAATAGAGAAATTCATTTCATTTGCTGCCCCCTCCCTCATAAAAAAGCCAAAAATATAGGGCTTTAAGAAGTGGACTCTTATAGTTGGATTTCCATGTTTGTTTAGGCGCTCAAAAATAAAAATATTCTCTCAATCTACCTATTACTTAGGATTTCTTTTTAAAATACAAGAAGATCCATTTATGAGTTGGGATCTCCATAGATCACATTGCAAGAGGAGACAAACTATCCTTCAAATCCATGATGTGTTCTAATATATTTTAAGAAATCAGCTATAAATTAATTTTCTTTTAATACTTAACGTGCATAAAAAGAAAATATTTATTAGAGAAAAGATGAAGAGTAGGAAGAGGCCAGAGGGATGCAGCAACATAAATATAATCAGGTATTTACATTCTTAACTCTCAAAAAGGATTTGTTCCTTATTTTTTTCTGGTGGGATTTCTTCTTTCTTACTATATTCTCGAGTCCTCGATAATAATAATAACAGTTCCTTCTAAAATGCTCGATTCTCATATATTTTAGGTTTGCTATATAATGTTGTATTTTGACAACTGGATGGTGCTTGATATAGAAAACCCTTTTTATCTAACTTGAAACAATGACAATCTTGCATGTATTAAATATATAACAAATTAGCATTTTCTTGTTAGTTCAACTGGTTACCATATTAGTAATTAAAAAAAGCTTATGCTACCCACCCCCATCCCCCCTACAAAAAAAACCCCAAAATCCTAGCTCCGCCACTGGTTGGGCCATGTTAATTAGGTTAGATCGGGTTGACTAGAAATTTTAAGCTAGAGGGAATGTTTGTGATGTTTTTGCTGGACTAATATTAATGGGGAGGTCGCAACCATCCATTCACTTTGGAATACACTAACACAATATTATAATTAACATGACTAAAGACATAGTTGGATGCAACATATAAGTAATCTTATATGAAACATAAATATGAATTATTTATTTATTGGGTTTGGTTCAGGTTGAGTTGGTTTTGGGTTGGCCTAGGGTTGATTTTGTGTTGGGTTTAAGCTCAATCCTAACACCTCAGTTTGAGGTTAGGCTAAAATTCTGGAGCCCAAGCCCCAACCCAAATTTGTAAAACCTCATCCAAACCCTGCCCACCAAGTGGGTTGGATGGGTTAAGTTGTTGAGACCAATCCAAGTTCGACCCCCAATTTTCAATGGGCTGATGATGTGTTCGTATTAGGTTGTATCTTTTTTCCAATCGTTGCATGAAGTTTTGTTGATTTGCCCCATGTCCTATCCCATTTTGATGAAAAAAGGCCCAAGTTTTTTTAGCAGCACAACTTTTGCTGCAGGCTCTATCTGCAAGCCACGTAGAACTTCTAAAAAAAAAGTAAAACATTTACTGAGTTTAGCAATTATTTCCATTGAAAAATGTATGGCCAGATTGAAGTTGTCCACTATAACCTTGAAGTCTATCGAGAAACCTCATTATAATGGTCAGCTGATCATGTTTAGCCTAATTCTTTTTTAGTGAAATTTTTATTGCAGTCTATATAATTCATAATAAAGAAATGTTGAAGGAAAAAAGAAGCAAAACAGAAGAACAAAGTTTTAAGGGAGAGCTGAGAGAAAAAAGAAGAAAAGCATAGAATGACAAACAATTATATTTCTCTTTTCTATTTCATCTTTTGTGCATTTACGTTTCAAATGTCTGATATGCCTCAGATTTAGAAATGACTGGTTACAATTGGTATACCACAATTAGATTCTAAAAAACCTAGAATGTAAAGAAAGTAAGTAGGCAGCCGGTCACAGATTGCAGCCATCAGTATTTAGAGAACTTGGATTCAACTATTCACTTAAAAGATCCCCTGAGAAGTTCAAGTTTTGAGTAAGTTATCGATGGTATTGAATCATAATTGAGAGGATTATAAGTTTTGAGATGAGATTCAACTGGAATAGAGGGAAAATTTTCAAGAAAAATTGAATGACCTAGGTGTTCAATGGAGGAAATGACTTTATTTACATTTCAAACGTGGAAAGGGTTTCTCTATAGTCCATAGAGTTTATTGTTGACCTTTATGAAGATTTGGATCCTTATTTTTTGATTGACCAATCCTTGAGGTTGAGCATCTTTGAAGTGCTATTGCTTTTGTGATTTATATATACAATTACTAATCCTGATGGTGTTCCATGGTCTCAGAATTTGTTTACTCAGAGGCAGAGTAGCAAGCTATTGGTTGCAGCAGGTGATTATTCTATTAGGTACTATATGTTCAATGGTTTAACAAGGTTTGTTTGAGTTGGTTTGAATTGGAAATATATTATCCAGAGGAGATTGATTTAGTAGGTGTCAACGAGTCTGCAGTAGTGAACTCAAGAGATGAGTTTTCTATAACCCATATCTGCTAGATTCAGCCAATTTAAGCTTATGTATCATTCAGTTAAAGTATTAAACAATGGTGTTTACTTGAAGCTGGATTAGATATCTGGCAACAATCAGAATTTTAAAGCTAATTTTAGGGGTTAGCTATTTATTAGCAGAGAGATTTTCAGTTCGTCTCTGCTATCTTGGGTTGCTTTTAAGTATTTTTATGTTTGTGATTTAAATGAAATTATTTGTTTAACAGGAGAGGTTAATTGAGGCTTTTGGGATTTAGAGAGTGACATCATACTGATAATTGCTGCTTTAAGTTATTTAGATATGCATATATTTTTTTGAACACCTGAGATTTATGTAAGCATAATGTGTAGTTGCAACTTGCAACCTTTCTTGGAGATGAGTTTCTTCAGATTTTAACTGAGTATGTTCCTTAGGTTTGTTCTTCTGACCTTCGAGCTTGTTGCTTGCTTGAGGGTTAATTTTAGAAGAGCTTCATGGTTTGCACCATCATGGGGGTTTGTGAAGCTTTGTTCCTAGCCAGTGTACTTGGTCCTAGGTTGGGGAGTTTACCTTTGATGTATTTGGCTCTTTCATTGAGCAATAGGACTCTGGGGAAGTTGGATTGGTAACTGCTGATTAACAAGGTCAACAAAAGACTGGATGGAAAGGAAACTACTCTCCATTGGAGGCAGTTTGATCTTGATCAATTCAGTTCTTTTTCTTTATCCATGCACTTGGTGTCCATTTACAGCATCCTGAAGTGGGTAGTCAGAAGATTGGACCAGGTTAGAAGAGCTTTTTTTGGAAAGGAGAGGAGAAAGTCCAAAGCTTTTCTTGCCCTATGAACTGGAATGCAGCCGCTATATTTTCCTCAAGAAACAAAACACAATCAGAGCTATGTTTAGCTCTCAGTTTTTCTAAAGAGTGGGGAGTTTTATGTTCTAAAAAAGATAAAGGGGAGTTCTGTCGGGAGTGGGGTAAATTGGAGAGCTTGTTGTAGTTGCAAGAGTACAGGGCCCTCAGTGTTGGGCTCCCTGTTTCATCCTTTAGTAACTTCGAGGGATGTGTTCTTTGCCCTTTCTATTTCCTCAAGAGAAAAAAAAATCGGTTTGTTCCTTTTATTGCCTGGGAAAATTTTGTGTGAACTCTACTACCGTTGCCGATGACTAAGAGTAGTAATTCAATATGAAAAACGTTTGAAGCGATCCCTTTGATTCTATGCATATGGCTGCAGTTTGTATTGGTTGCCAAGGGAGAACAGTTCCATGCAGTGAATTTTGACTTCTATCAGTGGGTTATATGTAAATGTTCATATAATGATGCCTTATTTGACAAAATTCAATTTTTATTTTAACATCCCAAAACTTCTTTATTTCGGTGAGGAACTTGTGACTTTAATCTTCAGTATTTCAACAATTTTTAGTGGGGTGATGGGTGTCACAGATTTTGTATGTTTTGATTCCGTTACAGTTATTTGAAACTGTTTCCGTCTCTAGAGTCTCCAGTTCATTTTACCTGCCATAATAAGTGTTTTTTTCTTCATGAAGAGTAATTGGATTTCTTAGTAATTATTTTTTTGATGGCAGATTTCTTGTGTCTTTTGCTGGAAAGTATCTTTCATTAAAGTCCTGTCATGCCATCTGTCATAAGATCACCGAATGCAATGAAAATGGGGTGGGCTCTATTTCAAGCATTGAGCATGAAGTGTTCAGGATAAATATAACTCAGACAGATTCAGAAATTTTTGGCCCTGCATTTATTGAGGTTTGTATATTGTGAACATTTTTCTAAATATTTTTGCTGAAATTGACCTACTGTAAATTGTAATTCTTGGCTGCTAGTTGTGCTCAGCTCTTGCGGTGCATTGCTAACTTGCAGTGACCATTGCTTGCTTGATGCTTCTGTTCATGTTTAATGTGCCAACTACTCTTTATTCTATTGCATAGGCATACCTAAACATAATTACTGTAGGATGCTTGAATCCGTAGTGCCAAATGATGCAGGAAGAGAATTTTGTTTTTAGAGATCTAAAAGATGGGATGTTCATAGAATAAAAGGAATAAAAGTTTGGGACTCTTCGTTGCAACAGATAATTAGTGGAAAATCCACCAAGCAGCTTCAGCATTTCACTCGATTAGTATCAGAAACATCAATGCTACAGTCTATCCTGGTGGGGTACTATTCTTCTTGATGTACAACTTTCATGGAGGAGGAAATAATCAACAAGTACATAATAAGTTCAATTTATAATATTCAGTTCATTTGTTACTCTAAGAGACATTAAAAAAACCTTACTAACTTAAGAAATTAAACCTAAGATAACAACCTAAAATAATTAAAACTGTGAACTACATTTCTGAGTAGGTTAATTTCATGATCGTTCGACATTGTGAATTTTATCTGGTAATTCACTGAACTTGCTGTCTTGTGGTTACTTAGGCTTAAAGTACATGCATCATAGTTACATGCTATACATGCATGAGCTCTTTTCTTTCCCTTTTTTCTTGTGTACACTGCACTAGATTTTAAATTTCAGGCTGCATACTCACTTCTTAGTTCTTATAGTTTCATAGTTGGTTTAAATAATTTCAGATTAGGTTTTTATTATTTTAATTTCCACTGGGTAGTAGATTTGTCCCTAGGACTGGTCTGCATCATTAAAGCAACTCGATAATATGCCAGCTTGTTTTTGTAGGTAGAAAATGAATCTGGAACATCCAACTTCGTGCCCATCCTCTTTGGAAACAAGCACATATGTTCTAAGTTAAAGAGGATGCATGGAGCGTTCTTTGAATCTCTCTGCACAGACAGCATCATCTCTCAGACCACTGATACTGTTGCAAATCCAGGCTTTTGCAAGGCTCTTGTGTTAAAGCAAAATTCAATATCTGAACTACTTTTGGATATTGCATGGTTGCTTAAGGAACCTCGGTTAGAGGAAACAGAAACACTCTTGAGTTCAACAAATATTCATAGATTAACTTGTTTATTAAAATTTTTAATACAGAACAAGGCTTTCATTTTGTTGGAAGAGATACTGCGTTATCTGGATGCAATTGACTGGGAAGGCTTAAACAGCAGAGTAGATAAAGCTTTAGATGCTGATTCGAGGCTTTTCTTGAACTATATAAACCATGCAAGAGAAATTCTGCATCACAGAATTCCACATGATGAGAAATCAGAGTTAGATCCACTGGACTCCCTTTCTAGAGCCTCCATGCCACAAAGCTATGCGATGAATGATGGGAATAATAGAATGTCTTGTTTGAACCAAGTAAGTTCACATTTTTTCCTAATCTTTATTTTTTGGGGTACACATCATTCTTTTTTGGATTGAATTTTTCATGACAAGTTCAATGGAATGATTTTTTTGATCTAATTGTTTCTACTAATTATTTTTATGTCATCATTGACGGTGGTTAATTAAAATTGACATAGATATTTTTACAAGTGCTGAGCCCAAGCTTTCGTATCATTTCTGTTGGATATTTTGCACATAATTAATTTTTTACAAAATACAGATCCATGATAAAATAATTTCCAAACCAAAATGTTAAAGATAGGTTGTGATATCAGAACTGATGTTGATTTAAGTTGTTTCTTGAAACGCAGAGGTTGCTGGTTCGGTCCTTGTTACCCATTACAATAGTGAGCGTATTTCAGGGAAGTTGAACTTAGCTTATCAAATTTATAAAATAATTAGAGAAGTCAAAGTGCATGTTTTTTCATGCTGCTCCTGTGCTTCTGTGTGAGATTTTTCAGTTATTGTTCCTTCTATTCCCATATTTTTTACTTGTTTTGAGCCTTGACATCTTTTTTTCAGCCTTTAGGTGGACTGAAGCTGCTTGTACAATGAGTAGGTATAGGAGCACATAGGGGGTGGTTTGCATTAAATTAGGACGCCTGCTTAGGAAGTGAAAATATATTGCTATTAAATCTTGTAAAAAGGTTAGTAACTGGTTTTCATGTTCTATTAGATATGAACAAAACATAAACAGCGTAATGGTAATTAAACCATAATCAGCTCTAATTCTTAGTGGCTGTAGTATACTAGTATTAATTGCTTGGTTGAAAAGGAAGTTGTTATTTGGAATCATCTTTAAGCAGGAGAAGGATTGCAAAGCAGTAGAATATTTGGCTGCTAATCTGGATACTTGAAAAAGAAAAAAAAAGTATAATTCTTTTTAGACTTAATAAGGTTCATATATTGGGATATGAAGTGTATTTACTTGAGAGAGTGGAGGACTAGGGTATCATGTTTTCTGCATTTAAGATGCAAGGTGAAAATGGTGGTGGACGTTTGTGTATAAAGCACATCTATGTTTGATGTAGCATAGGAACTCGGGACTCCAGGAAAGATGAGGGGGCAAAATATGTCTTTAATATTATAGTGTGGAGGTGGAGTTAGGTTATGATCTGCCATTTCTATACGCATATCTTTCAGCTAAAAGTTAATATCTATTCAAATACTAGCCCAAAAGAAACTACACAAGACTATGCAAGATATATCTATTATATGCAGATATACACAGAGGTAAACAACATTTTCCTTAATCTAACTTGCTTTTGTTGGTATTCTAATTGGTATGTGTCTAGAATCTCAAAACATGATTTACTTATTTACCCAAATCCCACTTTCTAAATCTAACCAAAAACTTCAGTTCTTCCACAAATCTATGAATTAGTACTTTGACTGAAGCTGGATTGATTAATTTATACTGTAAGAAGGTTTTCTTCAAATAATTGTATATAAAAATGAATTTGAATAATAACCTAAACTGAACAAATAAGATTAGTCAACAATTGATATGTTGTCATGTTGCCTACATGCCCTACGAATGACAACATGCTTGCAAATACTGCCGTTTCCTTTTTTTGATCAAATTCTGGAACTAGTTGGCTGTTTGGCTTTGAACCATTAAGCTAAAGATTTTGGTAGAATGCTTCACTAAAGGAGCAATACAAGACAATCTCATTGAACCCAGACCCACCAAACTGAGATGTGCAAGTAATTACCGGGATCTGTGATGCAGCAAGGGTCATATCCGGCAGTAAATCATTGACAAGTTGGATAAAAAATTGTGCAGAACCGGTCATTAAAAAAAAAAAAATGTATTGCACATATATTCGAATTATTATAATTCTGCTGAGATGTTTGGCATTATCTGTTAGTCTCTAATCTAAATCTGCTTGTTTTTTTGTCAGAGCGGTGGCTTGACATTATTAGGCCTTTGAATCACCATACTATAGTAACTTCAAAACCAATGCCTTTTTGTGTTGCAGAGTACAGAGAGAAGGGACAAAGATGGTTCAGGCTCAACAACTCCTCAAGCTACTCAAGGAAATGATGAAACTGTTCCACTTCTAACTAGAGAACGAATTTCTGGACAGATGTGCCGGCTGAATTCGGGTACAAGATGGACATCGGAATCCTGGGCCAACATTTTCCCTAGTACAAAGACAAGCATTCGTGCTGCTCTATTTGTAACAGGGAGTGCTTTACTGTGCTTTGTGGCATGTGTCGCCCTTATCCACCCTCGCATGGCTGGGGAATTTACAGATTCTCTGAGGAGGCTTTTATTTGCTAGTCCGAAGCCAAGGAATTGAAGATAGTTTTCCTTTCAAGTTTTTTATCATCTGCACATTGTACGATTGCCAAACTGTAAGTACCACGCTGTTAAATCTGTTGATGGGTCGGCCAGCAGTATAAAGAAAACATAATGCATTCTCCAACGCTGGCATTTGTTTTTTTTTTTTCTTTTTTTCTCACCATTATTCTCTCAATCTCTGTCTCATATTTGAAGGGGTTCGCTATTTCTAGTTGAGAATGATTTAGAGATTGGGAGGTTTGGTGGTGGTGGCGGTAGTTGATGGAATCCGTATTCCTCGTTCCCTTGGGTACGTATTTCTAATTTTTTTTTTTCTTTTTCCGTCATCATGTACGTTTGCTTGTTGATTCCTAGTATGATCTCTCTTGCATAATTGATATATATTTCTGGGGCCCACCATGTTTGTCGAGTGGATTTTAATTAAATCATAATGCAGTCCGTTTCTTCCGAAAGATATCGCAATACGGGTAAGCAATTCATGTGAAAAATGAAATCTTGATAAGCAAACAAAATCTTCTTATGGTTGCCGGTGCTCATCCATACGGCAAGGGTTGCACTTGGTCTTCTTGCTAAAAGAGAGGGATCAAAATAATGCACTGCCAATGTATCAACAGAAGCTTGATTTATCCAGAGCTTTCATTCACCTTCGGTTTTACTTCAGACGATAGAGATTAGACTGATGAATCGTCTACAATAATGCCTGCCACCATTTATCTGCACCATCGAGTGCTTTGATCAGCTTATCGCCAGCGCTACTTGTTCTAAGCCATTGTGGATACTAGAGGATGTCGACAACATTGGCACATATAAGCAAGCACTTGTGATGTCGACAACATTGGCACATATAAGCAAGCACTTGTGAACATTAAAAAAGAGATGATCTCGCAATATCATGGCCTGCTAGAAGCAAACTACCCTGTCCACAGCTGAGTTTTTCCACAGGTGGGAGTTCCAGTGGAAAATGGGCTTCCCTTGTTTCTGAAGGACCAATATTTGCATCCTAACAGATCGCAGAACTATTTCGCAAGAGGCATAAAGTTTATTGCTACTCTTGCAGTTGCTTCTTGCCTGCTGCCCTTGCAGCGAACTCAACCATAATTGGAATTAATAACTGTAGTCTCCAATATTATAATGGAAACTGCAGTGCATATTATTCTCTACCAGCCAAGAATAAGCAGTCACGCCCTGAAGCTTCTGACAAAGGAGAACTTAACATCCACATATCTGATTTGCAGCGTCAAAAAAGAGACTCGTGCAGTCAAAAGCCTACCATGAATTTAAAGGTCTGCCCTTCAAAGAAAGAATTCAGAGGTCTGGAGTAGGCAAGAAGTCATTTGATACATACAAAATTCTGTACTCTTTTTGAAAATTTTCATCAATCAAAAGACCTGAAGAGTACTCAAATTCCACTATCCACTGTTGCATATTGCTTCTAACAGTACTCAGGAAGGAAATCAGATATTACATTGACCGAGAAGGTAAGAACCAAAATCTCATGCTTCACTTGAGCAGGCCCCTCCATTGCATATCCACCGTATTCCATGTGATCCAGCCATAAACAATGTCTACTTCTTTCTGCGTGGTAAACAAAATGCAACAATTAGATGAAAATACCTGATAAAAAATTGACATCAGTAAATAAGCAAATAGGCGCACTAAGTTCTTTTTTCTGAAAAAAAAATTATGGCAAACACACTAGATACTGTACGTTGAAGAAAAGGTTATTGGTGTGGTATGTGTTAATTAGTGTTTGTTTCCCATTTGGAAAAACATGCATGCAAGAAATTATAGAGATAAGACTACATGTTGCATGGGGCAAAGATCAGGAGCAGAAGACACAATAGCCAATCAATACAAACCTGCTCCTTTTAGCTTTTGGGACAAGTAAACCCCGTTTCTCAAGGCTTTTGAAACGATCCCTTGCAAGAGTGCAACATCCCTAAACAAAATAATAGGTGTGCTAAAATTCAGATGTAGCCAAGAGCTGAAACTGGAAGGAATCAATATGTAAATGAGAACCTAGTGAGTACCTTCAGCTTACGCAGAGACCCAGAGATTTCCTCTGTCAAAAGAACCTGAAGAGGAGCTGGTTCAAATCTGCAAGGGATGAGAAAAAGAATCAATGAAACCATAGTTCTGGGAAATCAAGAAATGGTAAGAAATTATGGATTTTTAGGAAAGTTTATTCATCTTAAAATAGAGATAATTTCGTAATAACTAGAACAAAGCACATTCTGGCAGGAAAAGCCAAAGGGTATCCCCATCAATCGGCACATGACAAGTACTCAATTTCGTTAACCCATCAGATGTCAAGTACAAGATGGTCCATACATCTGCTTCTTATCAGGCCAGGGTGACTCGCAGCTTTCCTCTTCCCTCTTCTGCAAACTGGCCATTCTCGCATGTATTTCATCATTAGGTGCAGGTTAACTCCACTACCAGGCAGAGTAAAAGCTTCCACTTCAGAACTAAATACCGTAGAGAAGAGTTTCGAGATTTACATTAAGCATGATATATATTCCAATATATCAAGGAAGAAGCTCAGTGTCTTCAAGGTTTAGAGTATTATTCCTTTCAACCTACTTTGTTTTGAAGCCTGGTTAAACCTAAGATAATCCAGAAGATCTTAGCATCACAATCTTTTTCCATAGTAGTTGGAGCACTGTCTTGATTGTCTGATCTCATAGTCTTGTAGACAACTTGGATAATTACTAATTCAGAAAACTAATTCCCAGTAATAACATGGGGGTGAACTTGTACATAACTAAATAAACATTATAATCTGCCAAGACGAACCAAGTAAATCTTCAACATGCCTATTAGCTCAAAACCACAGCCCAGACAATATGTTCTTTAACAATGCTTTGGCATATACAGTTCAAGAAATTGTTGTTGCATTTATGCATTATCTAAAGATTCTAAACAGAGTAGAGCAATAAAGTTGATGAGTTATGAGATGTTACTTGTGCTTTCCCAGGCGAGGTGGAGCTGCTTTTAGTCTATCTTGCTTAGAAACAACACGTCTCCTATGTCTTCTGTGCTTTTCTTCATCCTCTTTAGCTATTTCTTTCAAGATATCTGGTAAACTGCAGTAAATTGATGAAGCAGTAAGCTAAAATTCCTCATTAAAGACACTTCACATTCTTGAGGATGAAGACAGATAAGTACCTATCAATTTCCTTATTAAGATTCTCCAGCTTCTCAGCTTCTGCTTCTGCTTTTAGCTGATCCTTGTGTCTGGCTCTCCGATTTCGCTCCACTCGAGTTACCACTTTTGTTTTTAATTTTCTGCACTCAGAAGAAAAATAGTTGTTCTAATGAACTTGCCAAAAAGCAATACGATTTCAAAGCTAATCATAGACGCTTAGCAGTGTATGATAAATTTATTTAACTGCACAAGGTTCAAGCATCAGATTTGCCAATTTGACATATATGCTTTCTAGGTTATATAAACTAGAGGAAAGAAAGAAGTGCAGTCATCTGGTGAGTTTTTCTGGTGTCGACTTTCTTGAATAGGGTAACAATCTGAAATTCCAGAGTTTCCCGATAAGGGTCATTGATTTAGTGGAGCACCTGATATCTAAGCAGCTGCAAGAGTGCCCAAGTGCTTCGACGATCATGAAAATTAGTGCAAACGAAATATTTCTCCAAAAGTGGCTTGATGCATCATTCCAAACAAGCAACATCAAATTGTTGTAAATTGTACCTTTTCAACCTTAATATAAATAAAGTTAAATTTATCTCTACAGTATCATCATGCAAGGTCAGCCAAAACAGTCTGAATAACATAACATGACTAAGCCAATGACTCTTAAGAAAAAGGTTTCCTGAAGATTGATGACATATGAATCTAACAAATTTATCTGTATCTTCTGATTAATATTTCTCACTTCAATAGCCAATCTTCCAAAATAAAAAAGATCGAACCAACATTACCTGCATTATCTTTTCATGTCAAAAAGTAAAAACAAGGCCCAGACACAACACCTGCTACAAGATTTTACTCTTCAGAAAGGATTGCTGGAAAAATATTAGAGGACCAATAACAATATACTAATGTCAATTAAAACAAACTGAAGTAATCATGCATATTTATAAAAACCAATTTAATAGAACTATACTGGTACACCATATAATTGTTCATAAAACGTTCCCATGCAGGAATATGTCAAAGATTCAAAGTATCAGAGTATTGGAAAATCTAAGTTCAACGTATACAAGGTCATTAGCTCTTGCTATTTCATCAAATAAGTCATTCAATATGAGAACTTACAACATTTAAGGCCCCTTTGGCATTGCTTTTGGAGGTGATTTTAAAGTGTGTGGTAAAAATTTTGAAACAGCTTTCTAGCTCCTCCAAAAGCTAAGAAAGGTCTGCTAGGGAAGAACTCCAAATTAGAGCTTTTGGGCAATAGCTCTATTTGAGATGTGGGGAGAAGCTGCTTTTTTCTAAGATGAGAGACCTGTGTTCAAGTCCCAATAATGGTTTAACAAGTAATCTAAAAATAATCTATAAATTAACAATACTTTATAATAATAGATTTTTAATTGTACAATAAAATAACAATATAATATTATATAATGTAATAATAATATTTTATCATTATCATCATTATGATATTATAATAATCATATTATAATATTATAATATTATTATAGCATTATAAAATATTAAAACAATAATGTCATAATCATATTATAATAATATTATTATCATATAATATTATTGTTAAAATAATGTATATTTTTATAATAAATTTAAAAAATTATTACTAATTATATTATTCAGGTTAAATATCAAAATAAATAATTTATGAATTAAAAAAATATTTTATAATAATAATTTTTTGATAGTATAAATAGTTAGATAATTGAGTGTAATATGTAATATCCTTTATTATCATTTCTTGATATTAAAAGCACTTTCTTGGTTTGGTTATCAAACATATGTTAAAGTTTCACAGCACTTTTAAAAATATAGTTATCAAATAGCAAACAACTTTTTATTAAAAGCTCTGCTACCTATAGGCTACAGCAATGCCAAACGGGCCTCAATATCTAAAATATTCCTGAAGTCTTTCTCCTTTCATTCTTAAGTATTTTAGCTTGAATCCATAAATGCAAAAATGCCTGTACCATACCACATCGCATTCTAGCATGCGTTCATATAAAAATACGCACAATAATCTCTTTAGATATGAACAATCAATTGCTATATGATTCTATTTCTTTCCCATCGAGACCATCTTGGGTTGAATTGAATACACAATGACTTGCACCAAAACTCCATCTTATAAAATAATGTATGACAATTTAAAGAATTTGCACTTCCTATATAAAGATGCAAGTAAAACAGGAAGGTAAGTAATGCATCCCAGATCATCTAGACCAATATCATCCCATATCTCATATAGTTCATGGGATGATGGTCTGTTCCCTCATTTCCTTATAGCATCGAACTTCTACAAAGTCCCTACACTCCTGTAGCACCTTCACCTTGGATTCATTACACTTATCTTTCACTAAGACATCTGAAGAAGGACAAGCACTAACAAGCAGATATAAGAATCAGTCAATCATTCATTGTACTCTGTCAACTATCCCAAGCCTTGTCAAGGGCAACAGCAAGCAAGTATAACAATTAGTCAAACATTTATTGTACTCTGTCAACTATCCCAAGCATTGTCGTGGCAACAGCAGAAGTCAGCATATCTCCTAAACATAACCTCAACCGCAATCCCACAGGATAGTTTATATGAGAACTTCATATAACTCTTCAAAGCAGAAAAAACACTCAGCTGATTTCCTGACTGTACACTTAAACCATACTGATCATAATACTTGCAAACCACATTCCAATGGGAACATTGGAAAGACAAAGATTGCAAGTGCATATAATATCACTTACAAATATTAACCTGCCTATCATTGGTATCCCCTAATTAACAAATTATTACTATTGAAAAAATAATTTTCAGAAAACCATTATTTTTGCAATTTTAAAGTCAATGACTCTCCTAATTAAAATATTGAATAATAAGATTTATGAAAAAAGGGGTGGATTTGGGTTGGATGAATCACTCGTTATCCAGTAATAAACTGAAACTTAACCCATACAAATAGGTTTGGTACGGCAACTCTTTGTCTGCTATTTGATTGAAACAACTAATTCAATTTCAATTCATGCATTGATCCAGAGGTTTGTTGAAGAGTCCACATAGATGCATTCGTCGACCATTTTAGTTTTTTTTTAAAGAAATATAAATTAAGGGTTTTTTGTCAAAGAATTCCCTCTCCAATAAAAAAGCAGAGTGGAAATACTTTCATCCTAAAATGATTTTAGAACTCATTTCCGCTTCAAATCAAGTCATGCAACTTAACTCTCATATGAAAGATTGATCAAGGTAGATAAAATGCAACAGGGAGGGTGCAGTTTGAACCTACCATAAGAGTAACCCACATACTGTTGCTTATCCTGGAGCCGTTGGGAACTGTCTACAATGGCATTCTTCAAGGAAGACATAATAATTCGTAATCACAAACTTAGTAAGTCTCTTTTATCACATATATGTCATTATGATTTGAAAGGAAAATTCTATAATTAATTCCTTCAATACGATGTGATTAGACATACAATCTAGTGATCTACCAATAAGGTTAGCAGATGTGCCATGGACACCAAGCATCAATGCATCTATATAGGGTGGGAGGAAATTTTGGAACGGGAGAACAACTTAAAAATTAATCCATCAAATTACGAAATGGAGGATTAGGATGGAGAGAATAAGGAGATTTGTTTAAGGATAGATATAAAACAGTTGGCAATGTCAACAAGAATATTAAAAGGATCCCATGGTTTTCCACTACTTCTGATGAGGCCCAACTTTTAGAGTGGCACTACAGTATAGAGCACTATTTGCAAATCCAAATGCACGTCTCAAATCTCACAACTAAAATGATACTTGTTTATGGATTCACAAGATTAACTTTGAGGTTAGCAACTCATGCAATCAAACAACCAAAAAAGTTGAAGTTATGAGGAATCAAAATTGATTTTTCGAGTTGGATTCAAGTTAATTATATTGAGGGATTCATAAAGAAGCATAGGCAAGAGCTTCCACTGGAATCTTCGGATCCCTAGAGCTATCCCTGACAACCTAGCCATGAATGTTAATTCAAGAGCACAAATCACCAGCCCCATGGCAAAGACCTACTACAAAATTGTCATTCATCTATGTAGGAATGGAGATCATGCTGGCATAAGGACAAATCTTCTACCAACACAGACCTTGAAATCGGCAAATTACACTTCTTGAGAAATTAAAAGGAAAACAATATTTTGTTGGGCAACCTGTTGTCATGGCCTCATTCTTTTGAGAAGTAATATTGCATCATTATCTTCAGAAAACCTCTATCATCTTTCACGGAAAAAATGATATAATGGATGCTATTAAAAAGTTATGAGAATCATTCACAAAAATCACCAATTTACATAAATAAAATCAACCATCAAATATAATAAGAAGCTTTACGATATTAAGCTATGTTCTACATGAAAAAAATTCTCCAATCATATATCTTAAATACTGCACCTTCTTTCTCAAATGGTATAGTATTCAATTAACAGGACATAAGAGCATTATTAACAAGAAGATTTAGAATAGCAGACCTTTGTGCATGCAACTCATTGCCAACATCACCCTCACCCCCTTCCACATCACTTTCATTGCCATCATCTGCATCCAGAAAAAATTTCTAGAGAGCAAAAGGTGTTAGCAAACGAGAGCAACTATATGTTTGTATCAATGTATGAATTTGATATCAGCTAACATCTATAATTATGACAGGGGTCAAGCATTCCAGAACTGCCAGATGGTACTTCAACTCTTGCACCCCTTCTCCATTTGGAGGACTTTCATACAAATTAGTGAAGTAAAAATGAACAAAGAGTATTTCCAGAAGGAGACAGATTCAAGCAAATTAATCATAGTACTGTATTAGAGATTTAGGAAAATACAAAATTAATTATGGCTTAAAAGTTCAATTTAATAGTAAAATGGATCAGCCAACTTTTGAAGGCACAAACTGGTGTATAAAATTCTATATTAGGCATGTAACTTATCTTTTCTAAGTTTTCTTAAGTTGGCTCTGGATCCTACATCTTTTATTTTGCAAGTTTGAGCTGAGGATGCCAATAAACTCCTTTAAAGTTGGGTGGCGACACAATGAGCCTCAAACAAAAAGTTTAAGGTGGATTTTATAGGCTTTAGAAATAATTAAGACACTCATCTATCTTGCAACATGACTTGATTAACAAGTAAAAAGTAGGTCTAGAATTTACTTCATCAGCCTATGTCAGGGTAACCATGTACGGATTGTATTTTGTTTGCACTAAGTTATGAATGACCTTTACTTTCTCATAATCGGATCCAAAATAGCCTAACAGGATTTCTTAGTCACCTCATCCACTTCTTCAATTCTTCCGTTCTTATAATACACAGTATCAGCAAAATATTGCAAGTAAAAAACATTAATTCTTCCCTTCTTACTATACAAAGGATCGGCAGGATTTTGCGGGTAAGCAAAATATGCATCACCAAATACGCTTATAATAAGAAATTAAAACCTGCACTTGCAACTGAAATATCTTGAGAACATTTATTCCTTTCAACCTACTTTCATTTGGAGCCTGGTTACAATCAGTAATTTGGGAACTAGTGCTTGACACATACCAAATCTAGATTAGTTTTAATGCACCCATCTATCATGGTCAAATGATCACATGGATAAAAATGGGAATTACACGGTACAATCACAAGATTTGGGGATACTCAATGGAAAAACCCATAAGCTAATGGTCGTGGAGAGCTTCCCCTCGTTATGCATAGTAGTAGCAATTATTTTTTCTTACCTCTGCATGAAAAAAAAAAAGCTAAGAAGTTTTGAAAAGAAAACCTCTTTAATATCAACTAAAGAAACTACGAAGATGAACTAGCGGCTACCTCATATGCATATCTTACTTCATAAAATTTCTGGTTATCTTCATATCAACCTAGCCATTTGAATCTTCTACTTATACAAAAAAGCAAGAGAGAGAGAGGAATTTCTACACTCACATCTACTTCAGCCACTATTTCACCAGGAACTGTAGGTGGCACTGGTTGAGGTCCCAATTCTTTTTTATAAACTTTTTGCATCTCATCTGCAACAGCTCGGGCCAACGAATCCTATATCCAAAGCAAGAAAGCAAAACAAAAAACAACTGACCCTCATCATGGACAGAACTTGAGAGAAATGAGACTATCTTATCTAACTAGCCTCTAACCAGCCTCTTTGATGAGCTACATATAACTGGAATGTTATAGCGCATTAGGAAGTCCACGAGATACCTGATGAGCCTCAAATGGAGGATTGAATGAACATCCTGGTGGCTCCACTTCAACCGCCGGAATAAGAGAGGTGGATGACTTCTGTCAAATCCCAAGAATGTTATTAACGAACTTTATGAATTCCATAATTTCAACAAGAAAAGAATACAAAGTCACCCTCTTAAGAATCTTTTATGCACAATCTAATCTTGCAAATAATAACAATGAACTTACGCGGCAAGCTACAGGTAGAATAAACGGGAAAGAATCAAACGGTGATTCAGACAGTTGCCGCATGATCCTTTCCCATGAAGAAAGCAAGAGATCACCAAGCACCTGTCTGTGAGTCAAAATTGAAATTTGCAAATGAACTGGCTCTTGTAGGTGTTTTTTTCATTTTTAGTTTCAAACTTTTTCAATGTAGCTTGTGAATCAATTATTGGAAGAATGTAACAGGTGGATCCAGCTCTTCAGCATTTTCTGTTGGGTTGATGCTTTCAGCGCCATAGTGCTGACCATTGAGCTATATGTCTTTCGTTTCACAGTACTCCCTGTTGCTATGATTGACTTTAGTGATATACTTAACATCACCTTCAAAGGAAATAGGATACAGTAGCCATCCTAGCATGGTCTACGAACATAGTGGAGGTATAATGTCATCATCATGGCCATCACTTGGGCAAAGCATGCCACGTATGCACTATGCAACAATAGGTAAATCAAGATCTTAATTTTACTTTCCTTTTGTTGGAAAACATCTCACGGCATGCAAGAAGACAGAGACCACATGAAAAGCTTCAAGTTGTTTAAGTTCACTTCAGTAGTATTTTTTAAGGACTTCCTAGATGGAAATTGCATGGTTCGAGTAGCCATGTAACTCTAGGCTTCCTCAGAAGTACTAAATGTTTAAATAATTTATTTGTTCACGAGTCATCAGATCATAAATAATGAGATATGATTGTCTCACCTTTTTGGCCTTGGCACGCACTTCACCTGCAAAGTTTGAAGGGAGATAAAAAGATCAGAATGGAGTCAACATTAGGTAATTATAATAAAGCAGTGCTGAACATATTAATCATGAAAGAACCTTTTTCGTTCCATATGTCATGGACTGTGGTAGCTGAATCCTCACCCTGAAGATATCAAGAACAGATAATAAATATAAAAGATAATTTCCAGGCCTAAAACTTCTCTAACAGATTGCATACCTTTGAAGCATTTTGTGTTTCAGTTTTTTCTTTCAGAATTTCTTTCTTTTTCTTTTTTGACTTTTTCAATGTTGAAGATGGTACAGGTTGCACAAAGGGATTGCTCTGAAGCAAGCTCTCGTAATGTAGAACTTTCTCCCTCTTCTTTTCTATCTTCCTTTTGACAGGAATATCTGTAGCAGTCATGAAAAGACTCAATCAATCTCTCGAAAAGATTATTTTAAATGAGGATCAGCAAAAATAGCTTGAAGTAGAAAATATTCCCAGAAAATACATATGAAAAGGAATTGCACAACAGCTACAACGGCACATTTTTCCTTACAAACTAATAGAAGGCTAGTCCAGCAACCTTTTCAATGTCAAAACAATATGGAACCAGGAAGTTCCCCAACTACAAGAAGTCACGGAAGTTATTAACAAAACAGCAACCTAAACTTTTCATGGGTCTTCCTTGCTTAGTGAGAACATCAATATGGAAATAATAAGAACAACAGGCTTAAGGAATTGAAATGATGACGATTCAACAGTATAGTCAACTTGTCACTACGGACCATGCATTCTACATTTTCTTTTTTTTTTTAACAAAAAAAATCATTCTACCACATCCAAACTGCACTGGAATCTTTTTGCTCTTGTCATGCATTAGTCTTTCATTAGTTTCATTTGTAATCGAATTCACTAGTTTTTTTAACCCAAAAAAAGTCATATTCTCAATCAAAAGTTACATGTTGATAAAATAAAAATTACAAAATAACCCATCAGCCATTAACATACAAACAATAACTGTGCTTATACAGAGTGCAAACCGAGACCTCCTAGCCCTCCTGCTTAGCCACTCGCTTTCCACCTCTCAATTTCTAATATAAAATATAATTATAATTTCTCGCCCTAAAAATTGGATTTTTCCAAAAAAGAAAAATCCTACAGGAGAAACATGTCCATGATCTCTCAAACTCGCAACCAAAGATCCCCCCAGCTTCTCACAAATTCGTACCTTTAGCAAGAAAACCAAACATATACAATAAAAAAAAGACAAAAAAGGGAGAAAAAAAATCCAGCTAGAGCACGAAAAGAACAAATAGCGTTCGAAGAACAAGAAGCAATCAAAAAAATCCAGTCGAAAAGGTGGAGGAGGAGGCGTGGCTGCCTGTGGACTTGTCGACGTAGAAGAGGGAGTCGCTGGGGATAGAGGGGAGGGCAGCGGCGCCGCTGAGCGCATCCTTGGTGGTCTTCTCGAAGTACTCGTCGATGTCGTCCGTCTTGATGTTCGCCCTCCATGCCTTCTTCCCCTTCCGCGACCCCTTCGCCGCCTTCCCCATCCCTTTTTCTCGCCCCCAAATTCCTCTCCGCTCTCAAAACCCTTCTTCGCGAGCGAGCGAGCCTGAGGCGCGAGGAGGAGGGAGCTAGGGTTTTATTAGGTAGGGCCGAGAGCAGCTGGTTCAGGCGGTCTGGTTGGGGCGGCAATGGGTCAGGTTGAGCCTGTTCATGTTGACCAAAATGTAACAAATCCCTAAATATTATTAGATGATAAATATGGGAAGCTATTCTCATAACACCCCCCATTAACCACTTAATTAAAAATATCCATGCCCTAATAATATTTTGGTTAAAATATAACCTTTTAACCCTCAAAGCATCCAATAAGTATGGGAAAAGTGCATGCGAAAACTTTCTCTATCCTCAAAATGTCCTTTTTTTTTCATAATACTCTTATAATTTTTTAAATTTTCATTTATTCTCATAATATTGCTATTAAACCTTCTCACTAAAAATCTCTATGCTCTCGAAATATTTTGAAAAAATTTATATACCTTTCTACTCTTAAAGAACCTATCTCCTGGTCTGGTTAAAATTTTTAGAGATTTATAACCGTACAAATCATACTACTTAGGATAACCTAGTTGAGGAGGTACGCTGAAAATTTCAAAGAAAATTTGCTTCTAATTGGAGCTAGAGCTTGAGTTTCCTGAAGTTCTCAAATTATTATTGCAAAGAATATATTTATATTTGGCATGGGTTCCTATTTAGAGATGAGAATGATCAACAGCTCTCAACTTCATCTAGCCTTACGTACAAAGATGGATGAATAAGATGTTTGAGGCATTATTTCGAGACTGTGTTCTCCACCTAAGGCTATAGCTCAAATAAACTCTTCTTCAAACTGGAATGTCTACTTACACAAAATCTAAGAAGAATATTGTAACAAAGCAATAGAGACAACATTATCTATGTACTAATTCATAAAAAGCCTAAATAAATAAAAAGAGGAGGAAACTTTCTCATAGCCTCAAAATCCCACATTATACTAGATATTTAGTTTTCTCCAAAGTGTTTGCCATATTCCCCTTGATTTTCTTTTTATGTGCTGATTTTTTTTTTCTACTTTCTAAACATAAAGGAGAAGACAATGGAAAGGCTTCTCAACTACTCAATTAACAGTTTTTTCCTCTTCAGCATTTTAGCTCAATTTTTTCCTCTGTCTTATGCTTTCTTTGTGTTGCCATTTCCTTGAATTGAATTCTTCCATGACCCCTGTCACAAGAGGAGAAGAACATGAAGAGTAGGAAGCAACTCAAAAATCTAGTCATCCATGCATAGATATACCATTTTCTACCCTGTTTCTCTTTTTTCTAAGGCTTGCTTAATTCTTATCCTCTGCATTATCCTCCACAGTTTAATCAAGGTGTGTGCAATATTACCTGCAATACCCCATCCACAATTCTCAAACCTGAAATCTTATACTCTTCAAGCAAAGCTAATGCATGGTTCTGAAGACCAGCTTTGAGATAACCCTCCATCAGAAGCGAATAAACCGAACCATTTGGTCGAATCCCCCTACTTCCTATGTCGGAAAGATGACTTCTTGCTTCATTAAGCCTGCCAGCTCTAGCTAAAGCCTTTATGAGAAGAACATGAACCTTCCACATTCAAGCAAACACCACTCTGCAACCACCTATCGAGCACCTTGACTACAATCACAAGGGGTCGGCTGCGGCGAAGGCAGAGACGGTGGCCGGAGGGAGTCCAAAGCGTGGGGGAGGCCGGGGTCGGGGCCAGGCTGGGACGGGGGAGAGAGAAGCTCTAGTAGTCGGCGAACGGCATGCCGGCCCCTGCCGGGAGGAGGAGGGTCGGCGGCAGGGGTATTTTGGGAAGAAGGGGAGGGACAAGATTGCCACGTAGAGAGATTAGTAATCAAGTCTGCTCTGGAAGGTTTAGAATGCAACTAACTGACTGACGCGTGTCCTATTTACCACAGGTTTTGAGTACACGATGTACGTGTCATTCAAAGAGGACGGTCGGACTAAAAAGAGGAGTGGAGTTTTACGGGATGGTTTGGGTTGTATCTTTCGCGCGAAAGAACGATTGATCATCACTCGAGACGTGAACCGTTGGATCTCGCCTTGCACAGTTTTCAAAGCTCTCCAATCTCTTTCTTCCATCCGTCTGCACAGATCTGGAAGCGGCCATTGCGCGATCCGATGGTCGACGTCACGAAAAAAGGTGAATCATTTTTTTGTGGAAAAGATACAATCCGAACCTTTACGGGATCCGCTCAATAGTTAATCCCTCTCCTTCACCCGCTCCAAAGATCCGCGCCCTATTTAGTCTCCGCGACTCCAACCCCCTCGTCTCTCTGTCTCTCGATTGGGGTCGAAAGTTTGGAACCCTAATTTCGAGAAGGCTCCAGGGTAAGTGGCACAAATATAGCTTTTAAGGATTGGAATGGAATTTTTTGGTTATTTTTAGCTGAATTTTTTGATCTGTGATAGCGAATTTGACTGTTCATGTTCCAATGATTCGTGAGGTTTAGTTTAATCAATCTGCTGTCTTCTTTTTTCTGATAAAAAACCCATTTTTGAAGTAAATGAGTGAGAAAGACTGTGTTTTCTTGAAGACATCGATCTTTTTTCTTAAAAAAGATAGTGCTTCGTGGAAGATTTTTTTTGTACTGGCATCAAAGAGAATTTGGACACGTAATATTATTTAGATTCTCTCTCCCCCCCGCCCCCCATGGCCGCTTTTCCTTAAACTTCAGCCCTCTTTAAGCTCTCTTCTAGGGAATTTGCTTTGTCTAGTATTGCTTTACAGTTAAAAAAATAGAGTTTCGTTTCGAAAGTCAATGAAAAAAGCTATTGAATTAACTGAACAAACAGATACAAAAGGAATTCAAGTACAAATCGGCATAAGTCGTCAGTTCAAATCCGATAAAAGGCTTTTTCACTAAACTCAAGATTTAGTCTTCGTTTTTCAGTGGAGAACAGAGATTTTGAGCCCCAAATTAGATGCTCTTTCTTCATCACCATCTTGTAATGTTTCCAAGTACATAGACTGATTTAGATTTCTTCCTTTCTTTTCATGCAAAGATGGGATCAGCCCTTCTTAATTCATTGAGAATATTGTGGTTACATCAAGAAATGAGGCAGAAAAAAATTGAGACAGTGCCTCGTGAGGTGCCTGACAAGGAGGAATATAGGAATGATGAGGGGAAGGGGGTGAAGAAGTATGGCATACAGAATATAGCCTACCCATCATCTTCAATTTAGCTTCATCCTGATTAATTTTAGGAAGAGCAGCTGTAATTGGTTCTTCAGTTCTCTGTTTGCTGAATGTTTTGGTGTTAAGAATTGCATATCTTTCACCATCTAAAGGTGTTTGCAGTTATACATAACGTTCCCAATGGTGTTTGACAAATTGGTACTTCATTACATCTTGTGGGGAAAGACTAGACATTTTTCTGCTTTCCTTCAGTCTTGCTAATTGTAGCGAGTTTCCAGTTGAAGAGATGGGCTAATTGTTTATGCACATTTTTGTGTTTGTTTTCTGGTTTTCACATGTTGGATGTCATCTTGTTGCAATCACAATATGGTTTGTCTATTGGTTCTGGCATTATGAGGTTACAGTTACTGATGAGACACTCTTGATTTTGATATGGATCTTAATTCTGCATTTGTTTTTGCAAAGGGGTTATTGACACCCTGAAATTTGATGCAGATTAAACATTAAAGAGTAGTTATTGGTTTCCAACATGCGTGGGAGGGTGTATACCAGTGGTGGAGCATCATCTAGAGAAAAGCTTGAAGAAGAAACTTTTACCATTGATGATGACATCTCTCATCTCACCAAGATTAGTTCAGAACCATGCGAGAACGTTCGTAAGGCCATGCCTAATGAGCGAACGAAACCTATTCCAATGATTAAGATGTTGTCAGGAAGAGAATTTAATTATTCTGGAAGGGGAAGGTTTTCTTTAGCCGATTGTTCTTATCTTCTTGGTCGATGCCTGCCCGTCAATCTTTGTAGTAACGAAAGGATGGATAGCGAAGCATATGTGTCGCAGTTCTCCTCTGATGGTTCCCTTTTCATTGTAGGATGTCGGGTATGCTGTGATTTAAAATTGTTGGAATAATTTTCAAAAGGAGACCACTGCAGTAATGTCTCAAACTTGTTCAACTAATGTCTTTCTATTTGTCCCTGTTTCTTTAATTATTAATCAGAGAAGCCATATCAGAATATACAATGTTGATAGCGGGTGGAAAGTGCAGAAAGACATCAGTGCTCGAAGTTTGCGGTGGACAATTACCGACACATCTCTTTCACCTGACAAACGATTTCTTGTAAGTTTCCATCACTTCTTTGCAGCCACATATTAAAGGGATTTTCTTTAATCCTTAGTTTTTGGTCTCTACTTGGCAAATATCCTTAATTCATCCATGCTTCTGGTGGATCGTGACTACTTTAGATTCACCAACAACAGTATTTCGGAACTAACTGTTAAGGAAAGAGAGCCATTCAAGAGCCAATATGTCAACTCCATGACAAGTATTAATATTATCAACACTTAACATGAAATTTGTAGATATACATCTTCCATTTTAAAGCTTAGAACTTGCAAGTAGGGTAACGGGTGTGGTGTGATGTGGAACCCACCTAGTTATATTTTATCGAGAACACAAAGCCTGGTCTGGCCTTCTTGATTTATCATTTACCAGGTCATCCACTTTGGGTTCATATGTGAATTCTTGTTTTTATGAGGCTAGAGCAAGGTCATATAACGTCTCTCAAAATGTTTAAAAACTTGCTAAATGCATTGCCGTCTTTAAGCTATAAATAATCTTTGGTGTTTAAATCGAGTTTAGATGGCATAGTTAAATTTGATTCAAATTTTTCTGAGAAACTAGTTTAACATAAAAGTAGTAGTTAAAGATAGCTACAACACTCAACAATTTACCAAATTCGGATATCCTAGTTGATCAAAATGGCCTTGACTTTATAAGAATTTGAGGAGTTAAACCAAATAAAAAAAGAAGTAGGTATAAAGATACAAAATTAGTGTAATGCATAAGTACTCTTCGTATTGAAAGGTCAAGAGAAACAGAGAGAGAGAGATATTGAAATTGAAGAATATAAATAATAAAATGTAAAATGGTAAAACAAAAAAGTTTTAATTGCATTGTCAAAATAAAAGAATACAAAGAACAGAATATCTAAGGAAAAAGGGAACAATTATAAGGAATGTGAAAAATAGAAAGGGAGGAAATAACTTCAATTACTGATGGGGTTGTCAATATGGCATGCTTACAGGAAAAAACAAGAGATTCAGGGCAAACTTTTCACAACAACTATCAAAGAAACTATCTTATGTAGTTAACTTGTGATGGTGTTCCAGTTTGAATAATTTGATGTATTGCATTTCTTTTAGCTAATGCTTTAAAATAATATCTTTTAGCATTCGTTATCCAGTTTGTTTTTCTTCTTATTGCAGGTTTACTCCAGTTTGACGCCAATTGTTCATATTGTAAATGTGGGAACTCCGGAAACAGAGTCAAGGGCTAACATCACTGTATGTTCCAAGCTATAAACTCAAAAATAAATTATTAAATTATTGATGGTTATCATGTTTCACTTATTTGAAGCAGATGTACTTTGTTCATAGAATTTCTTTTAGCATTTTCTGTGAAGTTATATAAGGGCTATAAATCAAGAGTACCGACTTAAAATCAAGCATATCACCTGAAATGGGTCGTATATTCAGAAAATGAGTATCAAAATCAAGCATATCACCTGAGATGGGTCGTATATTCAGAAAATGAGTATCAAGTGATCTGTTCTCTCATTCTCTAAAGGGCAAGAATGATGTTTCTGTCCATGTTGATCTCAACTTCGTGAGGTTCTCAGCTTTTACTGATTTATAACATATGTTGTTGTCTAGACACATTTGTGAATCTCGTAACATACATTTCAAACCTAAATCCTTCTTCAAGCTATAAGCCTATAACCGAAACTGTCCAACTGTATCCACCACAAAAAAAAACATAATTTGCTTAAAACCTTAAAGTTTTTTTTTGCAAAAATAACTCTGATAATCAAGAAAAAAGGATGACATTCTTAATTTTCTCATCTTGAATGTTTTTTCAACAAATGAGACCAGAAAATCTCTTTCCCTCTTGCTGCACTAATAGTCATTCTCCAAAAAATTCTCTACAACTTGCTGGCTATCTGCAAAAACAAAAAACATAAAACAGTTAAGCACACATTGGTGGAAGTAGCAAGAGCATATTATGTTATATACAACATCTAATGAAGCCCATGATATCTCTGACAGATAAAGCTTTTAACTTCTTGAAGTATGCATAGTTTGATAGCGTCACAAGGTCAAGCTTTGGGAAACATGAAGCTTTCTAGGTGTTTGAAAATAAGCACACAAAGGTAATACACAAGAAGACCTGGGTGGGTGTGATGAGAAGCAATCGAAATAATGTCAAGAAGATAGGGTTACAAGAGAACAAATGGAGTTTCATGAGTTATAAAGCTCATGTCAAGTGAATATGTTGTATAGTGCATGGCTATTGACCTCATAGCTCTTAAACAAATAAATGAAATGGACAGTATCTACACGTAATGCAAATACAGTGACATAGGAAGAGTTGATTAAAAAAAGGTGATATTTTTTTTCCTCTTGAAACTGGATATGTGGCTAAGATGTCATTCAAGGTGTCCATTTTTTTCCTTAAATTGTATTAGTCAATGTTTTAAATTTGGTACCGGACCCTTTACTGGTACTGTACCAGTACAGGTTGGTATGGTACCTTGTGTGCTGACACATGGTATGCTGCTGGAGTTGGCATAGAACTCATACTATGTCATAGTATAGGGGCATATCCCACGCCATCCTGGTCCGATATCAGGTGCAGTATAGTTTCGCCTTACTGTCTGTTATGGGTCGATACTTAAAACCTTGATTATCATTCATCTAGTATTTCCACTATTCTTTTGCGTGTGCTGTCGTAATAAATAATATGGTTGTGTCTTCTTTATTTACCATCATTTTTCATTTTTATATTTGGCAATCTCTTTGGTGCCATGATATCATATTTTTCTTCAAGTAGTCTCAAAATAGATGCAACCTATTTCCTCTACAGGTGCATGTTGGATAGTGGGGTAATTGTTACTTTCCTCTCATACCCCTGATGCAAGCATTTGCTTAAAATAACTATTCCATTTTGTGCAGGATATTCATGATGGTTTGGATTTTAGTGACCATGTTGACAGTGAATATTCCTTTGGGATATTTTCTGTTAAATTTTCAACTGATGGTCGAGAGCTTGTTGCTGGAAGCAATAGTGATTCAATACATGTTTATGACCTGGAAGCAAATAAGATGACATTGCAATTTCCAGCTCACACAGTATGACATTCTTTGAGTTTATCATTCTAATGGCTGAAGATTTTTTTAAAAAAAATTACATTTATGTTTATGCTATATTCTTTTTGATTTTGATATGATATTTTTTTTGTGCTCTTCCTGAAAAGAAAGAGACAATAATGTGCACTATGGTTTCAGCTTTGGTTGCCAAAGTCTGTAACGCCTGAGATGCCAATTTTCAAACTTAATAGCTTATAATTGTTGGAGTGTACAACATTGTAGTCTCATTTCACTGTTAGGTGTTCAATATGCATATTTTCACACACATTCTTGCTAGTTACAGTTATCTGGCTGATCAACTCTGCTTATTAGGATATCATGTCCCGTAGTTTACAAATTTCCTATCTTGCAATTTACTGTTTGAACTGTGTTGTTGAAGTAAAACTTTTGAGATACTTGAGGTTAAGAATGATTGGAGGAACCAAGGATACATCTTGGGCTAGATGCCACCATATATAGATTCAGTATTTCAAGCACCATTCTGAAAATCTTTTTCCTTTCTTGACTTTTCTTCCAGACTGATGTGAACACTGTAACCTTTGCTGATGAAACTGGCCATCTCATATTTTCTGGGAGTGATGATAATCTTTGTAAGGTAAGCACTAGCTATTTTGCATCAAAAGCAAGGTTTTCTTGCTCAGTTTTCTATTGCAATCCTTAATATGACTCCATTAGTAAGCCTCCTGAGATGGTGGTGCTTGTCTGCTATTGTTTCTTGGTGTGTGTTGAAAGAGTGTAATTAGATTTGGTTATGATATCTGGATGTTATATAACCTTCAGGTTTGGGATAGGCGCTGCTTTGTGTCAACACGAAAACCAGCCGGGATCTTGACAGGTCATCTAGAAGGCATTACTTTTATTGATAGCCGTGGGGATGGCCGTTATTTCATTTCTAATGGTAAAGATCAGACTACCAAACTCTGGGACATAAGGAGAATGTCCTCCACTCCGAAATTGTAGGTGTTTTTTTCTCCCCAATTTTTTCAGCTTGATTTGTTGTTTATGCGACGATCTTTAAATCACATCTCTACCACTATAATGCCAAAGGTGTGGGCGTGTCGGTGGATGGCATGCCTGATGTTCCCCCGCCCCTGCCAACCTCCTTTTGGAATTCAGTCAGCTTTATGTCTGTAGTATCCTCTCTAGTACAAGCACCCCTCCTGACTCTAACTTGAAGACAGAAATAGGAGTGCATCAACCAAGAATGAGTGTATTTAATGGCAGCCAAATGCTTTCCATCCGTTCGAACCAGTTGTGTGCATTATACATGCTGACTAACATTTCACTCTGGATGGGATTCCAGCTGTCCATCAAATATTAGTCCTTGTAAATTAGTCAAATGCCATGTGTTGTGCAGTATTGTCAATTTATGAACTACGAGAAAGAAAAATTGACTTTTATTAACTTGGAAGAGCCATCAATCAACAACTCAACTTCAGTCACATGTACAAACCTGCAGACTTACATGTTCAAAGAAATTGCTGTGACTTTTTAGAGCCAACAATAAAAGTTCTTATAACTACAGCAATACTTTCAGTTGGAAATTGGCCATAACTCCTATAATGGCACTACAGAAGACACCTCCCATCCTATCCAAGATAGTTTTTTGATTTTTTTGATCGGACTTTGCTTTTTAAGACATTTTCAGTGTTTTGCTAGTGCATATTGCTGACATTGTATTATGGCAAATGGGGTACATTGTGGCTACAGCTTCTTGCTGTCACAGCCCACCATTTTCTACTTGGGAAATACATGGTCATTATTAACTTTTTATTTTGACAACTTGTATAAATTTCATCCTGAATTTTGTTAGATATATCTCTCATATGTCGAGTAATACTTTTTTTCCTATGACTTTGTAGCCATGATTGTGCATAGACATGTTTTCTGTCATGCATCGATAGAACTGTGCATGTGAATTTGTGGTTACCATATTTCTGTGTGCATGTTATTTGGTATGCTTGTAGGCAATTTGCTCATATGTTGGTGAACATACAGAACTGGACATGGAAAACTTCTATGAAAAAATAAAATACCTAGGAGTGGTGCATGAAGAACCAGCAAACTAATAGTGGTTGAGAGGTGGAAATTAGTGCATGTTGCATACTGTGGTAAACATGTATAATATAGAATGCGGTTGTTTATATTACCTATTTATCTTAGGAGGATGGCATTTCTTTCTGTAAATGTTGTTACATGTGCTTATCTCATTGAAGTCCTCAATCATAATTTCTTATCCCATTTTCTGGAAGCTTAGGAGATTTTTAGGGATTATTCTTTTCATCTGAGTTTACTACTAGCTTATTTTCGTAGTTGTTGAAGCAGTTGCTCTATCTGCTCATGCAGTTCCGCACCAAAACTTTTTTCTTGGGATTATAGATGGGATGAATTCCCAGCAGAAGCCAGAAGACAGAAGCATCCATCTGATCAGTCAGTAGCTACATACAGAGGTCACTCAGTCTTGTGTACTCTAATACGCTGTTACTTCTCCCCTGCATATAGGTCAGCACTGAATATTTCTTCTTTAAAATAGTAATTCCAAAGTTCTCATTTTAAGTGCCTATTTTTATCCTCCAAAAAGATGCCCATTTTGAGTGCATTAGAGTGGACTACATTACATATATTAGTCTATTTATTGTATCGGTAAAGACTCAGAATTGGCTATTAATTTGCACTTAAACCTTATGCTATTCTTCTATAATGCAAGAACTGTTTGTTTAGTCTTGACCCCTTTGGTGCATCAGGATTGCAGCTTGAATTTGGACCCATTTATGTTGATTTTCCAATTAAAATTGCAGTTCTGACACTCATTAGGCTTACCTACTTTGTCGTATACAGTAACAACTTGTATTTACTTGTTACAGCACCGGTCAGAAATACATATACACAGGATCGAATGATGGATATGTTTATATCTATGATGTGGTATGTAATCTGAAACATCTCATATTCTCACTATTTGCCTTTTCCCTCAAATTTTTATTTTAATCAAGTTTTCCAATTTACGCATTGCAATTTGTAAATTTCAATGCTAGCCTGATCCTGTTTGTGAACAAAGTGCTATGAAAACTAATGCTATAACTCTTTTACCTCGGTAAGTTTGAAAATCTTATGAATACCAACAATCGCTCCTCTATACTGACCCAAAAAACCAAAAAAGAAAAGAAAAGAATGCAACATCAGCATCTGAATTTTACTGGTGCCTTGATACTGTGAAGATAGAAAAACTGTCCATAAGGAGGTTGGACTTTTGGGAGCTTCCAATGATCTGGGTTTCTGGCCATGACTTGACATACTTTCTTGCTTGCACTTCCAGCCGAGGCCTGGTTATGGCTTTCAAAATAACAAATAAGGATCCTTGCAATTGGAACTGCAGTAATAGTGGTATGATATGTTGCTGCTGTGTTAACTTTGCAATGTTTCAGGTAACTGGAGCTACGGTTGCAAGACTTAAACAGCATGATGCGACCGTTAGAGACTGTAGCTGGCACCCCTACTTCCCAATGCTTGTCAGCTCATCCTGGGACTGCTCCTTTGCTAGATGGGAATTTCCAGGAAATGGTGCAGATCCTGTGTTGCATAAGAAAAACAGGAGGAGACGTTCGCTAAGGCCATAGACACACAGTATTGTACTACTAAAATATAACATGCGACAGCGCTGTGGCTGATGAATGCCGATTTGTAAGTATGCCTGCAAATAATTCTTGCAGCTACAGAAGATATAATG
Source organism: Phoenix dactylifera (assembly GCF_009389715.1). NCBI lineage: Eukaryota > Viridiplantae > Streptophyta > Magnoliopsida > Arecales > Arecaceae > Phoenix > Phoenix dactylifera. The sequence goes on from NC_052392.1 coordinate 7,727,816, forward strand.
AGCATCATTGTGTGATCACCATATTTGTTCATGTGTTTTGCTGCCTGTGTCTGAATTTCATGGCATGATGGTGCGAAAGGATATTTTGTTAGAAGTGCCCGTAGGTGCCTCCTCTCCGAGAATGATCGTTTTTATCCAAATTTTCTGGGCTAGAGCAGGATAAGGTGGTAAAGGAAGCATTGCACAAAGTTTTGTACTCAGGACAAGCTTAGGTACCTTCAGCAAGGTGCATTGAGGAATTAGAGAACTGCCAGCGGAAACTATAGAGATGCTGCAGTGCTGATCCTAGATTCTAAGATGGGCTCAGAACATTGTCATCTGTCTCTAATCTGTACATAAAATCGAAGTGCACTTAATCTGAAACCTGAAACAAAAAAATCAGGAACAAGAGAGCTGTTCATAAATTTCACTAGGCTAGTAGGGAAGGGCATCACATATAGTACTTCAAAGAAGACAACCAACCTGGGTCATTTCTCCCCTTAGAGAAAGAACAATTTCTTGCTAGTTGGCTCTTGGAAGAAGAAAAAAAAGAAAACTGATTACCATCACCATCATTTAGCCTTTCTCTAACTATTATTCAGAGTTTTTTTATATCCTTCCTCGCAACCTCCATCTATGTTAATTTAGATCTTTCTCTTCTTTTTCTACAGCCTTAAACATAAATTAAAGTACATCCGCCTGTAGAAGTCTCCTCAAATTTTTATGGTACATGTCCAGCTATATGTTTCATGAAGTACTACACGGTGGACCCAAATATTCACAGCTAGAAGAGGTTTTCACCTCTATGAAACATATAACTGGGCATCATAGAGAAAACTGGATAGAAACACATCTCCTTGCATATCAAAACATTAGGTTCTACATCAGAGTGATAGATGATTACCAAATCAAAGCAACTCACAACTTTAACCGAGTCCCGGTATCAACAAAACATCCAAAAGAAAATTCTGCAAGATCTTGAGCTGATATCAAAAGGTTAAGCACCCTTGGCCGCATAGGCGGCAAAGGAGATGGCAGCAAGAACGGTGGTTGCAGCGGGATACAGCCATCTCCCCAGTCCTCCCTTCTTCCGAGCCTCGGCCACTTCATGCTGCAAGACCTTAAGCTCCCTGCTCATGTCCTCAATCTTCCCCACCCTGCCCTTGAAGGCCATCTTGATGGCCTCCAACTCTTTCACAAATGGCTGCAGCTCCTCATCCTTCTCTTCCTCATTCCCAATACTCCTCTCGACATCATTCTCTTTTCCTTCAACTAATCCATGCAGCATCATTTCTCTGGTATCCTTCAGAAGGGAAAGGGCCCTCCCAGAGTTCATATCGGCAGCTCTGAACTTTATCTCCATATCCTCGAGACTCTGCTGAGAAGTTAGCAGTTTCTTCTCAGTCGAAGCTTTTTCCTCCTTCAGCACATCAGATTGCAGCTTCCGTTCCTCCTCCTTCCGAGCAAAGTCACCGAGTGCACTCCGAAGCTGCTGCCTCTCGTCTTCAACCTCATCGTTCCTCTTCTTCAACTCCTCAATTTGCACTCTCAGGCATCGCTCTTCCACCTTCTGAAGATCGAGGTCTCTCCAAGCAGAATCCCTCTCAGTTTGCAGTTGGGCGTTTGTGTTGATGCAGGCATTGCACAGAACTTGCAACTCATGAACAGTTGATTGGAACTGTTTCAACTCTTTCTGCAAAGCATCAATTTCAGACTGCTGGACAGCCCTCATTCCCTCGATTGCATCCTTCTCCCTTTCAATCTCCCCCATCCTGGTCCTCAAACCATCCAGCTCCTTGGCAGACACCATCATCTGCTCCTCGTAGTCGAGCAGAATTCCTTCCTTCCCCTTCTCCAGAGCACCCAACTCTGCCTGAAGCCTCTCGAGCTCCTCCGTAACCTTTTCATTCCTCTTCTCCATCTCCGCAGCTTGAGAACGCAGCCCTTCCTCCTCCTTCTTCAGCACTTCGGCAGCAGATTTAGAGCTATTAAGCTCAGCTCCCAGCCTATGGTTGCTCTCGGAAAGGCTCCGTATCTCTGACTCTAAAGTCGATACTTTTGCAACAAAAGCCTCCTTCTCGGCAACTTCAGAGCGCAGCTCCTCTGTGACCTCAACATTCTTCTTTTCCATCTCGGCAATTTCATTCCGCAACCCTTCCTCTTCTATCTTCCTTGAATCAATGGCAGCCTTCAAGCCATCAACCTCAGCCTCCAATATTTGATTGTTCTCGACATGGCTTTGATGCTCTGCTTCCAAAGCTGATACCTTCGCGGCGATCGCCTCGTTCTTGGCCTTCACCGTCTCCACCTCTTCTTGCTTAATCTTGATCACTTCTTCCATCTCCCTCTCAATACTTTCTACCAACTGCCGGTATTCGTCGAGGCTGGTTTCCATGGAAGCCTTCTCCTGGAGAAGAGAATGGATGGTTTCTTGCCTCTTATTCCCCTGTTCCACAAGATCATTGCGCTCAATCTCTAATTTCCCAACATTTGCTCCGGCTTCAGCTATACCAACCTCCAGCTCCGTGACTTTGGCTTCCAGAACCCTCAGCTCCTTCTCCTTGCGATCAAGGTCCATCAAGCTCGAATCTTTTTCCGATAGGGCGAGGTCCAGAGCCTTCTTCATCTCATCCTTCTCTCCAACCACCATCTCCAATCTCTCCCCGCTGCTCCTCAGCTCTTCCGCCATGGAATCCACCCTCGCCTGCAGCGACCTCACCCGCTCCTCCGCCCCCGCCAGCGACCGGAGGTCCGCCTCCACCCGCCGCGCCGCGAGCTCCCGCTCGGCGAGGCCGAAAGAGAGGACAAGGCAGCTGACGTCGCGCTCGACGCCGGCGAGGAAGGCTTGGTCGTCGGAGAGGCTATCGTGGCGAGACAGGAGGTGGCCCACCTGCTGCCGCAGCTCCAGCGTCTCCTTGACGAGGAGGTGGTTGAGAGTCTTGAGGCTCTCCATCTTGTCCGGTGATACGTCTCGGCCCGAAGACGGCGGTGAGTACGACTCCTCCTGCTCCTTCTCCGCCGCCGCCGCCGCCTTTTTTCGGGTCATCGCGAACGCTATATGAGGGGAAACTAGGATTAAAGTTAGGGTTCCGGGAAGGGGAGAAGGGATTTAATGCGAGGGTTTTGGGGAAGGGGGAGTTCGAAATTCGAAATAAGGTAAGCGGCGGGACGGACGGTTGGGATTCTACGTTTTGCCTTTCATCGGCATTGGGATCGCCGTCTCTTTGTTTCGCCGCGGCTGGTTCTTTTCCAATCTCCTTGGGACGCTAGATTTGCTCCGCGTGGATAGGATTAGATACACTTCTTTTTTTTTAATTTTTGGGTAAATCTTAGAGACAGCCACTTGTTTAGCGTGGTGAGGATTAGATATACTTGTTTCGTGCGGCGAGGATTAGATACAGTTGTTTCGTGGGGCGAAGATTAAATACACCTTCTTTTTTTTTCCTTTTGGAGAAAATATTTTCCATAATAAGACTATTATTTACACTATTCACTTAAATAGAATAATGCATTTAAGATAAATATTTACTTGCTAAAATATATTTTTGTTTCTTAAATAGTGAATTCTTATAGGGTAGAACTTTTGAAATGCCATTTCATGTTTTTTCAATTCTTTTTTATGTACAGTTTGCATTGTAGATTGCTGTGTACTGTGCAGCGCTCCGTAACCGTCATCAGAAGATAGCTATTAACAAGACGGCCTTACGTGCCATAGCACATCACTGTTAATAGCTATTCATCTTGTGATAGCAACCATCAAGTGTTGCACAACACTCTATAGTACAAACTACATTCTGTGGACCTGAGTTTATGATGTCGTAGAGAATTAATGGAAGTTTCCACCCAGTTCTTAACACACGGTTGTTGGTCGGAGCTCACATCCTTGAATTTGTCAGAACACATTCCCCTGTATCTAGAATTAAAACATGTCCATGCATTATCTTGTGAATGATTCCAAGCTCGTTAGCCAAGTGCTGACTATTCCTAGTGTGTTGGAGTAGTTGTGAGATCACTTAAATGATATTCTGATAAAAGGATGATGTAGCTGGATTTTTAGCTTTTATGTTTCCCCCAAGCATGGATCTATAGGTGGTGTTACTTCAACTAAGAATATTCTGATAAGTGGTGCTTTTCATACGAAGGTTATAGTTTATAGCTTGAAAAATGGATGGTTCTATAAAAAAATATAAAAAATATAAACAAACCTACCTCATTCTATTAATTTAAATTTTTGGGATAAATAGTGATTTTAACATGGTATCAGAGCAGAAGTTCTGAGTTCGCTTAAGTATCATTTTAACAGGTTCATCAATTTCCCAAAAAATAATGTTCAGTTTGTTCTCCTTAAATTGGCTCTATGAGAAGACAAATCATATACGAGTACTTAATTTTTTGATACCGTCCTTATCCTGCAGAGTTCCTACAGAAAACATTGAAAACATTGCTTCTTTCTATGCTATGGACTCGCAGTTCTATCGGTTCTAACTAAGAATTGTGTTTGGGCTGGAAATATTTACAATTCAGAGAGTACGATCGGCCCCCCTGTAGCCCACAAAGGATCTAAATGAGAAACAACGGAAGACACTTATCAATTTATTTGCTTTGAAGCATTTAGAGAAAGAGAAATGTTAAATTGTTTCGAAATGGGAAAGCAAATAGCAAAAGAACATTTTATTAACCATGAGCTCTAATATCTCTAGATCACGTCCCTGCCTTTCAATTCATATCACTTGCATGTAGGATTATTATGCACAGCGGAAGATTAAATAAAGTAAATTATTTTACTAACCTCCGGTGATAGTTGATTAAGCACTTTGATCAAACACCAACTAAGCACCTTCACACGAGAGGAGGAAGACTAAGCACCCGAGGAGGAAGAGACCTGCAGGAGAGAGAGAGGAGGAGATTCGGAGCTTCCAACCGATATAGGACTTGAGTGCTTTAGGTGATGAATCCACAGGCTATTTATAATGCTAGGTTAGGGATCCAGATCTTTATCTTTAAGGTTTATCTCTAATTAGTTTCTATCCATCAAGAAACTACCTGATAAGATAAACTCTGAATAACCTCTAATTAGATTGGATTAAGTCACCATTTAAACGAGGTTGTGTTTATCCTGATGTGGGTAAACTTGATCAAGTGGGCCACATCAAGTCTTCTAAAATTAGGAGACATGCTAACATTCTTCCACTTGGTCCACGTAACATAAAGGTGATAAAACTGTATTATGGCCATAAATAAAACTTATCCAATCTTGTAATCTTTATCAACAAATATCATTACATGAATCATAGCGGTTATATCTTATTATAAAGACATTTCCTTCCATGTATTACGATGTAAGGTATTTATTGATGTGTACTTTATAAGATATATCCATATCTTAATGACTAAATAATAGTCTTTTAGGATCCTTTCTTTATGTATCGAAAGATACCATACATGACAAAAATAAACTTTATGTGCACAAACATGGTCATGTATCAAAGCTGTAGGTATTATTCTCAAAATGTGAATACAGAAATGAGAGGAAAGATCAGACATCAAATGAGCTAATAAGTCCCATATGATCGACATGATCAATGTAAACTTTTAGCCGGCAATGGGATCAGCTCAGTACTGAGATATTCAATGAACACATCTCCAGATCTTACTTATTTTATCTCTCACAACCTTATACCTATGTGCTTATTATGGCTGCCACTTTTGTTATTCTTAAAGAAGAAAACTGTAGCCAAATTATCACAATAGATTTTTATCGGTCTTGATATAAAATCAAGGACCGTTAGTCCTGTTGGCATGTGAAGTTGTTTCACAGCATGCAACAAATTCTGCTTCTTTAATTGATGAAGCAGTTATAGACTTCCTTATATCCGAACATCCTGCAAAATTTGAATCTGGATATTCGACAACCTCCAAGAAATCTGTATGTCTATAAGTAAACTTGAAATTTTTGGTTCCTTATAAATGCCACAGCACTTTATTGGCAACTTTCCAATGTTCCTGCCCAGGATTGCTTTGGTATTTTCTCAACATTTCTACTATAAATGCAATATCTGGACGAGTACATATTTGAGCATAAATCAAGCTACCAACTGCAAAAGCACAAGGTATGTTTTTCATATACTTCAGTTCCAAACTATTTTTGTGGTGATTGTCTCAAACTGAATTTGTCTCCTTTGACAATGGGTGCTACTGAAGATGAACAAAACTTCATATTAAATCTTTCTAAAACTCTTTTGATGTAGACCCTTTGAGATAATCCCAATATCTTTCAGGATCTGTCTCTATGAATCTCTATGCCAATGACATATGAGGCTTCACCCAAATCCTTCATCTCAAAGTGTTTAGAAAAAAAAAATTTAGTTTCACATAGCAAATCCAAATCACTAGTTGCAATCAAAATATCATCCATATATAGGACTAGAAAGATATATTTACTTCCACTGACCTTAAGGTATATATACTGATCAACAATGTTCTCCGTAAAACCATATGAAGTAACAATATTGTGAAACTTGATATACCATTGGCAGGAGGCTTGTTTAAGTCCATATATGGATTTTCTTAACTTGCAAACCAGATGATTATCCTTAGATAAAAATCCTTCAAGCTGATCCATGTATACCATTTCCTCAAGATCACCATTCAAGAAAGCCATTTTCACATCCATCTGATGTAGCTCTAAGTCAAAATGAGCTACTAATGCTAAAAGAATCCTTCTTAGAAACTAAAGAGAATGTTTCATGGAAATTAATTCCTTCTTTTGGAGTGAAATCTTTGGCCACAAGTCTAGCTTTAAGTCCCTTTTGGTCTTAAAGATCCATTTACAGCCAATAGCTTTTGCTCCTTGTGGTAACTCGACGAGATTCCAAACTTGATTTTTAGCCATTGATTCCATCTCTTCCTTCATGGCATCATGCTATAGAGAGGAATGATCCCCTGTCATGACTTCTGAAAACGAATTAGGATCAACTTGTGCTCCAATATCAAAGTCGGATTCTTGAAGGTATACAAGGTAGTCGCTAGATATTGCTGGTCTTGTTATTCTTGAGGATCATCTTGATTCAATAAGAGGTTATGTATGAGTTTGTTCCTCAAGGTGTGGTTGTTCTTGAATTGGTTGTTCTTCAATTATATTTGAAACTGGATTTTGAAAAACAACTATATTACCAATTGATTCCCCACTTGGTTCATCAATTGGTTTCTTTATTTTCTCAAACGATATGGTTCGAGGAAAACCACTCCCACTAAACTCATGATCCTTAAGAAATTTAGCATTTCTAGCTTCAACGATTCTAGGTGTGTGCGTGACAATAGAATTTGAATTTCTTGGGGTTTTTAGCATACCCAATAAAGAAACCGCTAACCGTCCTAGGGTCTAATTTCTTTATGTGTGGATTATAAATTCTCACCTCAACTGGACAACCCCATATGTGTAAATGTCCTAAACTTGGTTTCCATCATTTCCACAACTCAAAAGGAGTTTTAGGAGCAGCCCTAGATGGAACCCTATTTAGTACATATATAGCGGTTTTTAAAGCTTCACTCCATAGCTTGATAGGGATATTCGAATAACTAAGCATGCTCCTTACCATGTCTATCAGTATATGATTCCTTCTTTCTGCCACACCATTTTGTTGTGGTGTTTCCGACATTGAATATTGAGCAATTATGCCCACTTCTTTAAAGAATGTAGCAAATGGCCTAGGCATCTGTCTAGATTCTATGTACCTTCCATAATACTCTCCACCCTTGTCTGATCTTATAATTTTAATTTTCTTTTCGGTTTGTTTCTCTACCTCTGCTTTATATGTTTTGAAAGCATCAAGTGCCTCAGCCTTATCATATAAAAGATAGAGATACATATACCGAGAATGGTCATCAATGAATGAGATAAAATATCTCTAACCATTCAGACAAGGTGGGGTAAATGGCCCACAAAGATCTGTGTGTATCATCTGAAGAGCTTCAAAACTCCTTTTGGCTCCTTTAGTGGTTTTATTGGTTTGTTTTCCTTTTATGCAATGCACACAAGTACCAAAGTCGGTAAAATCAAGAGTATCCAGTACTCTTTCATTTACTAATCTCTTTATTCTTGCCATTGAGATATGTCCCAATCGCTTATGCCATAATAACGAGGAGTTTTTCTTAATAATGTTCCTATTTATACCAATTTTTAAGGAGAGAAAAGCCCTATATGATATTGGCAATGTGAATTATAGTACCAGAATCAATTCACTATGTATTATTAGGAACATCAACAAAATTAGACTCATAACATACAAGAGATAGTAGATTACCTTTCTTCTCGAGCCACTTCTTGTATTTGGTACAATCCTTCTTCACATATCCCTTTTTCATGTTTTAATCTCTCTTCCTCTTGAACACACATGGTCAGGAGTTCATTAATTGACCATTTTTCCTTATGTGTGTTATAGAAAATTTTAAAAGGACCATATTTCTTAGGAAGAGAGTTCAAAATGAAATGTACCAAAAATGACTCTTAAATCTCTATCTCTAAACCTCTAAGTCGAGCAGCAATGTCACGCATCTCCATAATGTGTTCATGCACACTTTTAGAACCATTATGCCTCATGTCTGAAAGCCTTTTTATCAGGGTGCTAGCCAATGCCTTATCAAAGCTGATAAACTGCTCTTCTATGGCCTTCATGAAATTCTTTGCCTTATGGCAATTAGGGATCGAACCCCTGATTCCCTTACTGATATGAGACTTAATGAGTATCAAACTTAAGCGATTAGATCGCTCCCACTGCTCATAAGAAGCCTTTTCAGTTAGCGAACTTGATTCCATGGGGACGGGTGGTTCATCCACATGAAGCGCCAAATCAAGGTCCATAATAAAATTTTATCTTTCCGGTCAGAATAATTATCACCACTTAATAATGAAACCCTAGATGATTCAGTACTCAAAAACGTAGTAGGAACAACTGCAAAAACCAAGAATATATTATACTATGAAACCTTTCCAAAATTAAAGTAAATTCAAACCTCCCTGTGGGCAAAGGTTGCAACATGCATTGAATTCGCTTTAAACTTTATTAATAAGACTAGTAAATATCGCACACTAAAAATAAGAAATTTTCGTTATCTGTGGACATAGAAAATTCTCATTTCAGTGATGAATCCACTATCTTATCCCAATTAAGTCAATAAAATAATTATTTTCCTGTGGGCATAATAATTATTCTATTAACCTGATTGCAATGTTAGATACCGTTTAATCACTTAATTTGTCTCACGTTACTGAATGTGATCCAAATTACATGTCATAACAATTTAAGATGTTGTGGCTACTCCCAAATTATCGTGACGTTTTCTTTAAAAATAGTATCAAAATAAAGCTTTAATGGGATAAATACTTTATATGAATTATTATAATTCATCTTAATTATCCCAAATAATAACTTTACATGATTTACCCCTTTATGATAAAATTAATGCATTAAGTATGATAGTTAACGAACTTTAGATGTCTAGTTAAAAAATCTAAAGAATAACAACCAGATCAGCTCCAGATCAGTGGTGGAACACTAGGCTCACTTAAGTACCAGTCTTTCTTAGGCACGTATGCTTTTTTGACAAGCTTTTCTTAGACACCGTTATTCAATGGATAATTTTACTAGATATCCAACAAGATTTCATCATAAATATCATACTAATAACATTATTTTATCTCATCATTAACCTTATATAATGACTTTCCTTTGTGGCCGGATCATTATGTATGATGTAAGTGTTCAATTTCATGAGATGGTGATAAAAGACCTTTTATTGACTAAATTAAAGCATTCAAAAATTTATGGGATGCTTTATTATCACAAATATGCAAAAATTTAATCATCTTTATGTCTTTTGCATGTATCACCCTGGATCATGAATATATAAATAATTTAAATAATCATGAATCATCATAAGAAAGCATCTAAATTGATTATTTACACAATACAATTCATTACAGGGAGCAATACATAATTAAGTGTACTATTCTGTAATGAAACTTGAGTACATGGATCAAGTAATTGTATTGGAGGACCTATATGAAATAAAACTTACTTCTGGGAACCATATGTAAGTTTCGGAAGACCCCTTTTGTGAAATAAAGTATGTCAGGGGTCTATTAAACATATTCAACGACCTTTATGTAATTCAGATTTCCTCTGCGGATTAAGTATAAATTTCTGAAGCCCCGTTTGCTGAATTAACATACTCCAGGGGGTTAACTGTAAAAATCACAGTATAGGCCACATGAGTTCGGGTTTTCGGGTTCGAGTTTCGACCCGAAACCCGGATCCACTAACGTCATCTTCCTCACGAGCCCGATCGGAAGGAGGAGAAGAGGGAGCCCAAAACTGGCCCCTCTTTGCTAAACAGCGGCGGCGGCCGCCTCCTCCTTACTCCTCTCATGTGGTCGGAGAGGCCACCCACATGCCGCTGCCGGCACGGCGCTTAACTATCATTTTACATAAGTGAGAACTTTTTGTACATTAGCTGGTCAAAAACCTTATCCATGTTTAAATAACATGGCAACAACATAAGTATTATTATGCACAGCGGAAGATTAAATAAAGTAAATTATTTTACTATAAAACCTCTGATCACCGGCTATTTATAATATCAGGGATCTAGATCTTTATCTTTAAGGTTTATCTCTAATTAGTTTCTTTCCATCAAGAAACTACCAGATAAGATAAATTCTGAATAATCTCTAATCAGATTGGATTAAGTCATCATTTAAACGAAGTTGTGTTTATCCTGATGTGGAAAAACTTGATCAAGTGGGCCACATCAAGTCTCCTAAAATTAGGAGACATGCTAACATTTCAATCTGATATGACCAACAACAAACAAATTTATCTAGATTTTAATTTGAAATTACATGGAAATCTCTCAGGATCATTGGACCAGCCAAATTTGCTTGATGCGGAAATTTACTTCCTCGCATCAACTTTTAAGGAATTTGCTGCATTGGGTATCTAGAAATAAATAAAGATAAGAATTTTTTGATAAACATATTTTATTTTATTTTCCTTTTGTAGATTTAAATTTAAGTTCCTCTTTTTTCTTTAAAAACATAGCCTTCTTTTGAAATTTTTGCACGCTTTCATCTCAGGAACTCATGGGTGGACTTCAACTATATGTGCTCCATGCAAGATCCTTCCGAACCGAGGCCCTAATTTTATTTTTTTTATTTAGAAAAATAATTCTTCAGCTGAAAAGTAAAAAAGAAAAACTTATAAAGCCCTTTGACTAGTTCCATTCCTTTCTCAATTCAGAAAGTTCGAAGTTGAAATGGTTGGACGGACAATCAGCTTCACATAGGATCGTCCCATTTACATGGGTATGTCTTCGGTCCCAGTGTGGTCCTCTCTGCCTAATAGGGTTGGTTCATGAAAAATGGGGAAGTAGATACCATCCCGCTTTTCCGCGATCAAGTGTTTAGAGTCAGCTCTCTTCTTTCGACATAACCATAGTCAAAAGAGTGTTTTTTTCTTATATTTAAAGTTTCAAATGTCAATCCTAATTGGATGGAATCCCCCAAGAAGGGTTATAATGGGATCTAGTTTCTTTCTATGAAAAGGCAGAAGAACCTATATCCGGTTGATGGCCCCGGATTTTTCGGTTTCTTGATTTTCAAAAGAACGTCATTCGGGAAAAAAACTGCCGGTTTCTTAAGGCTTCAAACGAATGACAGGGATATTCGATTTGTTCTCATAACTTGCTTATTGATTGGATTCTCTCTACTAATTTTATGCTATGAAAAGTAATAAGAAGCCACTAAGGAGGTAGCTCAGTGAAACTAGGCCATTACTTCCACCCGCGCGGTCCGAGTTCGAAACGCGCGGGCATTGATTAAATGTGGAGACCGCATGCTCCCCGCTCGGATACATAGGGTGGGAGGGCTTATTGGTCCACTGATAGCCTCGGCGGTGCCGGTATGACGTACTTACACGGAGGGTTCGTTCTGAGCCCAGAGGGGTAACCGAGTCGGGCCTATGGATGGGGAGAGTATGAGTAAAAATAGCTGGCGTGCCCAACACATGGTTAGTTCTGCCCGCATCGAACATTCTCCTGGTGGAGTGGGGGCCCAGTGGGCGCTGCTATGCGGAAGTGGGCTTGTCCTTTTCTCTCCACTTCCTCTTTTTTTTAGCACAAAAAAAAAAGCAACAAGAAGAACAAATAACTCATCTTCTTTAAATGATTCTCAGGACCAAACTTGCCTCTTGCTATGGTAAAGATTTTTCTTGCTTCTAGTAGATCGTAGACCAAGTTAAATATAATTTTTTTCAATAATGAGAATGCCCACTCTTTTTCTGATAATGAACAGCAATTCATATATAATTTTTATGTTGATGTGCATATATTTTTTATAATGATCGAAGTGTGTAGGAGTACAAGCATTCAAAAATTCCAAAAATAAGATATTTTGCATGGAAATTTTTACATATACATAGACAAAAACAAATTGGTTATGTTTGGAAAAACTCTCAGCATAAGATTCCACGTGAAGATGATGCTTGCACTTTAAGTTTATGCTGCCATGTCATGCCATGCATTCAATTTATGTGAGTGCAGGAAACCCTGGAAAAGTAAACAGGAGAGGGACCCGGCTACCAGCCCACAGGATGGCGAGGAGACCACTTTTACAGTGCAGTCCTCGGCAAAGCACTTTTCAGCGATGGGGTCCCCTCATAACCATACGGAATGGGTCGATCTGATGATTTTAAGTAGGGTTTAGTTTAAGTAGGGTTTAGTTTGAGAAATCGTATGCTACACGCCGCCGATTATAGCTATTTGTTTTTATTAATTTTATTCATCAAATATTTATCTCGATGTACTGATGCAGGAATAAGCGCTTGATGAATGAATCTCGTAGAGTCGAGCAGCTGTGATTGACGGCGTGCATAGCCATATGGTGCATGTTATATAGGATATAAATTCTTCTTAAATTGGTACCGTTGACGTGCTCTACATGCCGCTTGTACCAAGCACACTGGCTTTCTTTTTTCTTTTTATCTGTGGAGAGATGAGGGAGAGCATGATGACTAAACTTTGATTGAATAGGCCTGACAACTTTATCATCCATTTTCTATGGGCACATTGGACTACTTTTTAATGGATGTATTTTCTTGAATTTTTCTAACTTGCAAAAGAGAAGATGCGAAGAAGATTGGTGTGTTGAAAGAGAGTGCATTTAATATGCACGGCGCATGGTGTGCGGGCGAAAAGCCCACGCTTAACGGCTAGTTACGCCGTACCTCAGAGGTGCTTAACGGCTAGTTACGCCGGCGTTTTCCTCCGACGGTCGTCACCGGTCCAGTCTGACAACCCGGAGGGGGGGGGGGGGGGGGAGGGGCTATCGTCCTCATTCATCCTTGCAGGCAGGTCCAGCGGGCCTTCGCCCTCGGCCCTCCTCGCAGGCGGATCCCGGCTCTCGCCTCTGTGCTTCTTTTCCAGATAACTCCCTTTCTTTCTCGCAGGTGGATTTCGGATGCCCGTCATGGATCGGAAGGGGAAGGGGAAGGCGCCGGCGGGGACGGAAGCGGGAGGCACGGCGAGAGGCTCAGGTAAGCCCAAAACATTCGGTGGAGTATCCGATGGCGGTCGTGGGGAGCACTCCGGTGCCTGGTCGAGGCCGGGGCCGTGGGTGACTCAGTGGCCCACGGCCGCGGAGATTGAGCGGCTGAGCCGCCTTTTCCCGGAGGTTGTGATGCTCCGGGAGGAACCCATTGCGGCGGCTCGCGTGGAGTGGGATGGGAGGGCTGTCGTGGTACGCAGCTGGGACGCCAAGCAGCATTATGACTTCTATGGCATGCATATCCAGATTTTCATGAAGCTTATCGACAGTTCCGGCCGAGTGGGTAGCCAAGGATGTGGCTACCCGGGCCAAGCTCCAGGATGTGGTGGCCGTCCCTCTTGCGGACGGCTACCTGGCTCTACGATTCCGATCATCGGCGGACCGAGAGCGTGCCCTTAATCTGGGACCCTGGGTAGTGGGGGGGCAGCTCCTTGCTATGACTCCCTGGGTCCCTGATTTTGAGCCAGGGGAGGAGACGGTGTCGCCGGTGGAGGTGTGGCTTCGTCTTCCCCGCTTGCCACCGGAATATTGGACACCGGCGACCATCCTAGATATAGCAAGTAGGGCTGGCCGACCGATCGCCGTGGACGCTGTCACCGAGCAGCGACGGGCGATGGCGTTCGCCCGGGTGAAGGTTGCAGTCGATGCATCCGAGCCCCTCAAACCTGGAATCCGGATCCAGGGGAAGACGAAGGTGCGGTGGCAGCCCTTCGTCTTCGAAAATATACCTCTCCTCTGCCCCCGGTGCGGGCGAATGGGCCATCTAGAGGCGGCCTACCGGTTCCCGATGGCTCCTGGGTGGGTGGAGGATCCGCCACCAGTGGCGGTGGACCCTGGTGGCGGGTCGGTTTCGGCGCCCCCCGGTGTAGGGGAGGAGAACCCAGGGCTGGTGTTTGGCCCCTGGATGGTGGCGACGCGGCGGAGGCCTCCGCCGCGGGAGTCACGACCACCACGGCCGAAGGAGACTCCGCCAGTGCCTGGATCGGGCCCGTCCCGGCCGCCCTCTCCGGTAGCTAGACCGGAGATGTCTGTGTCTGACCCGCGGCCTGAGTCGCCCGCCGCTCGACCACCATCGCCAGTTGTCCTACCGGTGTCCCCTGTGGACACCGAAGGCTGGCAAAAGCCGACGAAAGTCGCCAGGCGACGATCGCCGGCGGGTGGGGGGGAGAGCTCGCACCGGGATCCCTCGATCCCGCTCTGGGTCGACTCGGTCGATGACCTCGACGAGGTCGACCGAGTGGCTGACTCGGCCCTGATCGTCTCTGGGCCCAGCGAGCCGAGTCGGGGCTGCGCCAAGCGGGCCAGGGCCCTGGCGGGCCTTGGTCCGCCAAGGGGCCCAGGCAAGCAGGCCCAGTCGATTAGGCTGGGCCGCCGAGCCCGGGCCTTCAGAGCCCGGCGCGGGGCCCACGGCGCGTCCCGCGCCGATGGCGCGCCCCCGCGCCGATGGCGGGTCGCGCGCGGGTAGCAGGCCGCGTCCGCGGGCTTCGCGACGGGCGGGGGTTGTGCGGGCCCAGCTGGGTGCACGGACGGCGACTGGCCATACCACTCTCTCGCGGGCTCTCCGTGGGCTACGCGGGATTGGCCGGCCTGGGCAACGGCCCTTGCTGCAGGGATGGGGCCCGCTAGCTCAATTAGGGGGGGATCCTAGTGGACCATCAGCGGGGGGCCTACAAGCCCAGTCAGCTGAGTATTTGGGCATTGGGGCTGCGCAGGACTCTCAGGATTTGCAGGTCCAGGATGATCCGGCCTTGGATCTCGGGGAGCCAGCTGGCCCTTTCCAGTATAGGTCTCCAGGTCGAGGACCTGTCCCAGTGCAGGGGACCCACCTGCTTGTTGGTCAGACCCCTCCTGGGCGGGACCCTTGGGATTCACTTGAGGGCTCTGGGAGAGGGCCTGATGGTGTCTACCGGTTTGGTACTCTGACCCAAGCTTTGGGCGAGCAGCACGTGGCTAGCCCAGGGATGCCACTGGAGGCAGGTCTGGTAGAGCCCCTGATGCCACGTGATGAGGCGACAGGGGTGCCGCTCGGAGAGGCGCCACATGAGGGTCTCCCGGATGCAGATGCCAGTGGTGACTGCTCCACGGGTTTAGCTACGGCAGAGGGGGACCACCCAGCTGTCGTGCGACTCATCAGGGCGGCAGTCATGTGCGAGGTATCTGGTGAGGTCGAGCAGCTGGGGGATTTAGGCCGCCAGCCTGAGCTAGCTCCCGAGGCCCAGGGGGAGGATGTACTTGAGGCCGACCGAGCAGTTGTTGATCCATGAGGATTCTAGCCTGGAATTGTAGGGGGGCGGCCAAGCCGGCCTTCATGTCCTCCTTTAAACGGCTAGTACAGCTCCACTGTCCTGAGATTTGTTTTCTCTGCGAGACACGTTTGTCTGGTGATGGGCTTGGTCGACTGAGGCGACGCCAGGGGAGGGACTGGGAGACCTATGCAGTCGAGTCCCAGGGGCTGTCTGGTGGCCTTTTGATCCTGTGGAGGCGGGGGGTGGCGAGGATTGATGTCTTCCACAACTGTTCTCAACAGGTAGTGATGGTAGTATCGGAACTTGAGGCGGACCCTTGGGTGCTGTGCGGTGTGTATGCGAGCACGGATTACAGGGTCAGGAGAACCCTTTGGCATGAGATTACCAACTTGCTTGCCCAGGGTATCCCAACGGTGGCAGTTGGTGATTTTAATTGTATCCAAAGTGCGGATGAAAAGAGGGGAGGTGCGCCTTTCACTGATAGGATTGATAGGAGGGAGTTTCGCGACTTTGTGCAGCTAAATGGCTTGGTGGACTTAGGCTTTTCGGGGCCACGGTTCACCTGGTGCAACAATCAACCTGGCGGTGCTAGGGTGTGGGAGCGGCTAGATAGGGCCTTTGCTTCCCCAGACTGGATCCTTCGCTTCCCCACCTGCCGAGTTAGCCACTTACCCCGGATTGCATCAGATCATTGCCCCTTGTTGATTTCGACCTCATCGGTATCGGGTCACCATAGTCCTTTTCGCTTCGAGAAGATTTGGCTTTCGTACCCCCAGTCTTGGGACATCGTTCGCGATGCGTGGCGTGTTCCGGTGCGGGGGGACGCGATGCGGCGAGTCTCACGCAAACTCGAGTTGACCAAACGGCGGCTCCGCCGTTGGAATCGCGAGGTAGTGGGCGATATTTTCCGGAGATTGGAGGGGGTGGAGGAGGAGATTACGACACTACAGGAGAGAGAAGACCTACGGGGTACACTCCCGGAGGAGGACATGTCTCATCTTCGGGGGCTTCTTGCGACGCACCACTCACTGCTACGGCAGCATGAGATTTTCTGGCGACAGAAATCTCGGGTCCAATGGGTTAACGAGGGTGATCGCAACACCAGGTTCTTTCATCGGACGACTGTTATTCGGCGTCAGCGGAGTATGATCCACTCACTGCGTGATGGGTCTGGCCGCCGAGTGGAGGGTGAGCCTGCCGTTGGATAGGTTCTACTCGACTTTTTCCGCGCCAGATGGACTGAGGATGAAGGCCCTGGTGCTGATGACCACTTTCCGCGGGTTGATGTAGGTATTGCTGATGATGAGAATACGACCCTGGTTCGGCCGGTGTTGGCGGAGGAGGTGCAGGAGGTAGTCTGGGCGCTGGCAGCGGACAAAGCTCCAGGACCAGATGGTTTCCCCCCTTTCTTCTTCCGTAGATATTGGGGTATCATTCGGGGAGCTGTGATCGAGGCTGTTCAGTGTTTCTTCACTCAGGCAGCCATGCCTGAGGATTGGAAGGCCACTTTCATTATGCTCATCCCGAAGCGCCAAGAGGTAGTAGAGCCGGGTCACTTTAGACCCATCAGTCTGTGCACAACCTTGTACAAGGTTGTGGCGAGGATCATGGTGGGCAGGATAAAGCCCCTACTACCGGGCATCATTAGCTAAGAGCAGGGGGCATTCATTGCGGGAAGGAACATTTCCCACAATGTCATGCTGGCTCAGGAGATGATGTGGGATCTCCAGCGAGCATCAAAGCGTGGCAGTTTGATGGCTGTCAAGCTGGATATGGAGAGGGCTTATGACAAGATCAGATGGAGCTTTCTCCGGAGGGCACTGGAGGCTTATGGCTTCCACAGGCGATGGATTGGATGGATCCTAGGGTGTATCCAGGGGCCAAAGTTTTCTATTTTGGTCAACGGCACACCTTCGGTGTTTTTTGAGTCTACTATGGGGCTGCAGCAGGGATGTCCCTTATCCCCTTACTTATTCATCATTTGTTCTGATATATTGTCCCGTGCCCTCCAGAGGGCGTGTGCAAGCCGGGAGCTGGAGTCCTATGTTTCAGCACCGGGGGCGGGACCTGTCTCTCACCTACTTTTTGCTGACGATTGTCTTCTCTTGTCCAGGGCGCGGGTTTCGGAGGCACGTGTACTTCGCAGAGTGTTGGCAGATTACTGTGCGGCATCCGGACAGAGAATCAACTTCACGAAGTCTGCCATCCAGTTCAGCCCTAGCACAGAGAGCAGAGTCAGACAGAAGATCAGGAGTATCTTGCAGATGCCCGAGCAGGAGGGGACTCTGGTTTACCTGGGAGTTCCCATCACAGGCCGGAGGCTACGAGTGGCGGAGTGCTCGGGGTTGGTGCAGCGAGTCGAGAGTAGGCTGGAGGGATGGAGGGCATCATCTCTATCCATGATGGGGAGGCTGACACTTGTCAGATCGGTGCTTGGGTCCATGCCGGTATATCTCATGGCCAACACTGTGGTCCCTAAGACGACTCTGTTGAAGATTGAACGTCTTCTCCGGAGCTTTCTCTGGGGGTCCCATGGTGGGGGTCGTGGGGTACATTTGGTGGCCTGGGAGCGGGTATGCCGGCCCACCAGTGAGGGTGGTCTGGGAGTTCAGTCCCTTCTGGAGCGGCGTGAGACACTCATTGCACGGCATGCAGCTCGTTTTTTGTTGGAGCCATATGGGCTTTGGAGTCGGGTGATGGCAACCAGATATGGCCGAGGGAGCCCCGAGGTGGCACGGCGTGGTCGCCGCATCTCTTTCATGTGGCGTGAGATTGGGAGGTACCTGCCGACCGTGTTAGCTCATACCAGGTGGCTGATGGGCGATGGCCGGACCATTGTTGTGACTGATGACCCGTGGGTAGATACCATTCCCTTGAGATATTGGCCGACGACGGTGGATTTCGAGGCAGCAGTGGGGCTCCGAGTGTGCGACCTCTTAGCACCAGGGAGGGCAGAGTGGGACGTGGACAGACTCCATCAGTTGTTCGGGGCACATCTAGCCGAGAGGATCCTTTCTCTGCCAGTACCAGGTTGCGAGGGCCCAGATGTCAGGGTTTGGAGCACTTCATGCAGGGCCAGTGTGAGGCTGGGTGATCTGGCCCGGGTGATCCAGTGCGAGCATGAGAGTGGATGGGACGGTGCCTGGATTTGGAGGTCTAGGCTCCATCCGAGAGCAGCACTTTTTCTATGGAAGGTGATGTGGGACCGCCTTCCGACGAGAGCTGTGCTGAGCCGACGTGGTCTGGGGATCCCTGCGGAGTGTGGGGCCTGCGGTGCGGATGAGTCAGTTGATCATGCACTATTTGGATGCTTTTGGGCGAGGCAGACATGGCAGTGGACGGGTATCCCAGAGGAGGTTTGGCGGGAGAGGAGACTGTTTCTACAGATGATACGTCAGTGGCTGGCTAGTCCCCGGACATGTCAGGAGGCTATCCGAGCGACTTGCACCGCCCACCAGATCTGGCTGGCAAGGAACGCTCGCACTTTTGGCGAGCGTAGGATGTCGCCGAGGTTTGTTGCGGAGTCCGCTCGAGTACTGGCGATGGAGTCCAGACCTACCAGCCCTTCAGATACGACCTTGATAGCTCGGGACACCTGGGGTTCCTTCTCTGCTCAGGCAGCTCCTCGGACGGTGTTCTTCACCTGGGAGCCCCCACCCCCGAGTTTCCTCAAGGTCAATTTTGATGGTTCAGTACTAGACAGTGGTACACGAGGCGGTGCCGGCTTCGTCATACGAGACCCTCACTCTAGGGTAGTGGCAGCGGGCGGTTGCCGGCTATTCGATACATCAGTGCCAGCGGCGGAGTTGCGAGCTGCCTGGGCCGGCCTTTGCCATGCACGGCGGGTACTACGGGCTAGCTCGATCATCTTGGAGGGCGACTCATCCACTGTCATTGGGTGGATTCGGCGGGAGAGCACTGACCATCCTCTGATCCGGAATATTAGGATGATGGTGAGGGATGTTGTGGCCTTTGAGGCCAAGCATGTATTCAGGGAGGCCAACGGGGCGGCTGACTGGGTAGCTGCATATGCAGCACACCATTCGGGATACGCCCTGTGGGCAGGAGAGCGGGAGTTGCCATTGGCACTACGCGAGATTTTGTATTTTGATGTTCTTGGGTGTATTCGGACACGCGTTGTCTGAAGAACCCGTTTTAAGCAAAAAAAAAAAAAAAAAAAAAAAAAAGGAAAAAAAAAAGAGTGCATTTGTTTGCATCTTTTACCATTTTGATGGAAAAATCTATAACCTAACCTTTTTGTGATACTCAACAAGCAATGCATGTCTTTAGGAGATATTTCGATGTCCAATGCACATAAAAAGAGTAAGGATGGCGGTGATCTTCCATCCCCTTAGATCAAGGCTTCGAATGACAGTGGAAGGGAATTTAATCAATCAAAAGATCAACCATAAAGAGAAATAGTGAAATAAGTGGATTAGCATGGGATTTATAGCAATATACAAGATTTGAACCCTAGATCTCTTCAAAGAGCGAAGCCTTAGAAGAGAGATGCCAAATAAACAACAGAACTAACATTTATTAGTGGATTTAAGGGACATACAGAAAGGCCAGCTGAATCGGAATTGCGATGCTCATTAGAAGAATGAAATGTTGAAAGAACTTTAATTAGCAATAAAAATTTATTAAAATAAATAGCCTTGTTGAAAGAACAAGAGAGCGTAGCTATTCATGTATTTCAATAATATGACATGGCATGTCATATTAGCTATTCAAGCATCAAACCTATTTTCCCATCTATGGTGCATAAATCCTACAAGTGTCAAGTGGCGCGCTTTGTATTCTAAGGTCGTATCCTATTAGTATATGGAGATGGCATTAGGCTTGGAATAAAATTAATGACTTCCTGACGATCTTAAAAAAAATCCTGATATAAATGGGAAATAGTTAAACACTCAAAGCACCTCACGATAGACAAATTAATTCCAAGAAAGCCTTGTTATGAACTAATTCTATGACAAATACGTTAATTTATGCTAGCCCTTATTTTTTATAATAAATAAAACAACACTCCTCTCCTATCCTTCATCATATGTTATCCTACCTCCCTAATCTCTCTTGGCATCTCTTGTGTCCCCCACCCCTTCCCCTTTTGCAATTTAATCTTAAATTTGAAAAAGGACAAGTGACAAAGATGAGTATATCATTTACCCATCTTATTAAAGAAACACATCACTAGTTTTATTTGAGATTGTGATAGGGTAATCATCATTTTTAGAATCATATCTAGTTCCATATATATATATATATATATATATATATATATATATATATATATATATATGCATGTAATTAAGGCATTTATTGGTTTCTTGATTATTTATTTGAATAAAATAACCAGAAATATGTATAGGTAAGTGATAGATGATAAGGGTAAAAGATGTCATATATCCGGCCTATGCTAAAAAAGCAACTTTATTTTATATTGCAACCAAACAATACAATTAGTTATTCTACGCAGGAATAAGAATTTCTAGCCAAACAAAAGCAAGCATTAACTTGTTTCTAAGATGTTCAAATATATCTAATATATCAACGTTTATTTTATTTTCTCATGGCACAATTAATGCCTAAAACTATATTGAAAAGAATTACAAACATAATAGATGCAAGAGGTGCTTCCTTAGAGAGAGAGAGAGATAAAAGAAAAAGAACTAAGGGTTCGTTTGGTTCGCAAAATTTTTTTTCTTCCATCAAAATATTTTTTACTGAAAGTTGATTTATGAAAATATGATGCATGAAAAGGTACATTTCAGGGTAGCTTATGTTTGATTGAATATTTAATTTTCGGAGAAAGTTGTATGAAATATCTATTATATTCTTAATAAAGAAAATAATCTTATTCATGGATTTTGATGGCTTAAGGATAGTTTTGGAAAAAAAAAAAATCTAATTTTCAAATAATGAAAAAGCAGCTTTTTCATGTTTCTCATGAGTTTATCTTTTTTATGAAATATAAAAATCTTATTTTCTTAGATAATATTACTTTTCTATCTCTCTCTTTTGAAAACTCCAATCAAACAAGTGGTATTTCTTTATTTTTCATTGACTACACTTTCTTCCTCTTTTCTTTTTTGTTATCATGATATCATCTTATGCATATTTTCCTTTATTTGTCTGCTCCTGCTTGTTAGGCAGCCTTGGCGGCTTCTTCATTGTCGCTGGTTACATGTTGATGATGCCTTCAGAAACATGTTCTCTATGCATGGGAACAAAAGCTAAATTCTCAAAGAGCACATTCCCGGTTATCTCAAGTCCCTACTTGATCTAAGTATCACAAATTTCAACATTGCATGACTGGCCTTGTGAATATCAAGTAGAGCTCAGGCTCCAATAATTAAACAAAATGACAACCATTTGTATTTTGTGAATATGCGACATATCTTTATACTTTCAAATAAAGAAAGATGAAAACAATTTGAAAACTTATAATCCAAGAGGAAATAATTGATAACACAATTTAAAACTTATAATCGCGCAGTTTAAAAAAACAAAAGAAGAGAAACTATCGTGCCCTTTATTTTCAGTTCACTTCCATGCATAAATTTGACTAACTTTAAATAGCAACAACCCTAGACAATCCAAACCAATTAAATCTCCATCTCCAAAATTTTATTTTCCTTTCCCTAGCCTCTTGCTCTCTTTTTTTTTTTTCTTTTAATAGAAAAAGAAGAAGATCTCTCTATTATATTTTCCAAAACAAAATAATACAATTTTCTTGGGATTCCTCCTCACACCTCCCTCCATCCACACTGCGCCGCCGGCCTTGTCTTCCGCCGGCCGGCTTTCACCGGGCAAGGCGTGTCCAATGGCGGCACCATGCAATTATACTGCAAACAGAGCGACGTGCTCAACGGAATGGTCGCTGCCGGGCTGATCCTAAACCCCGTCAAGTAATTGTGCTGCAGATAGAGCACCCTGATCGCCCCCGCCACTACCCTGTCCACGAACGTCGCCGGGACATCGCCGGAAAACCAGTTACTATTCAGATACAACCTCTCTGCCGCCGCCAGTGCCGCCGGCACCGGCCCGGTCAGCCGGTTATGGCTTAAATCCACCGTCGCCCCGGCCGGCATCGAACCAACCGGCCGGACCGGGCCGGAGAAGACGTTGCGCTGGAGCTGGAGGGAGGAGATGGGGAAGGAGAAGATTTGGCCGGGGATCTGACCGGAGAGCTTGTTCATGCTGAGGTCGAGGTAGTTGAGCCGGGCCAGCCGGGGGAGGACGCGGTCGACCGGGCCGGAGAGGCGGTTGGAGGCGAGGGAGAGGTAGCGGAGAGACGGCGGAAGCGCGGGGATCGCGCCGGAGAGGGAGTTAAGCTTGAGATCGAGGCGGAGGAGAGGGGAGGAGAGGGGGAAAGAAGGGATTTGGCCGGAGAGGCGGTTGTGGCAGAGGATGAGGTTGGAGAGGGCCGGGATCGCGGCGATCGCCGGGGGGATTTGGCCGGAGAGGAGGTTGAAGCTAAGGTCGAGGGTGCGGAGACGGCGGAGGGAGGCGAGGGAGGGGGGGACGGAGCCGTAGAGGAAGTTGTGGCTGAGAGCGAGGAAGCGGAGGGAGCGGCAGAGGGAGAGGGAGGTGGGGATGGGTCCGGCGACGCGGCCGGGGACGAGGGAGAGCTCGGCGAGGGCAGAGAGGCGGCCGAGAGCCGGGGAGAGGCGGCCGGCGAGGCCGGGGGAGCCTGCGCGCGGGTCGCCGAGGGCGAGTCCGACGACACGGTTGCCGGAGCAGAAGACGCCCGGGAAAGTGCAGGGGTCGCCGGTGAAGTCCCACCTGGAGAAGAATGTAGAGCCATGGAGGTCGTAGAGGGACTTGCGGATCGATTGCAGGGCCAGGAAGTCTGCCGGGTCCAACATTCCGAAGCTTCTCCAGCACGAAGATAGCAATATCATAAAGAGTATGACTGCTGTTCTTCTCATCATGATGCCAATGCGAGTTTGTAGCAATGCAAGTGTTTGTATGATTGCTTCAATGGTGGGTCGAGCTGTGGAAAGAGAGCAATGCAACTGTTTGTATGATTGCTTCAATGGTGGGTGGAGCTGTGAAAAGAGAGGAGGAGGAAGAGGAGGAGGAGGAACGAGAGGTGGCAGAGAGAGTCTTGGAGATGAACTCTATTGTAGGATATTTTACTATTTCTAATCATTTACTTGGAGGTGATGCTCGGCTTGGTGCTCTCGCTCTCCAATCTCTCTTTCACTCTTGTTCTGGGTCCACCTGTCAGCTGACTATAATCAATGTAGAGTATTACTTAAATGCAAATAATAGAACTTTTGGTAGTTCTTTTGTTAAATGCCTAAAATAAATATCCTACATCAATTGAAGGAAACTTTTAGATAAAATTTTAAAAGTTCTAATTAGTGTTTATGGATAATAATGTTCTAATTGGGTTAAGTGATTACTTTTGAATGTCCCTTATTTCATATTAGTAATCCTTCCATCGAGTTCATGCTGTTTGAAGCACTCCTGAAGAAATTTCTCAAAAGAAGAAGAAGAAAGAAATACTATTACAGAAGTTAAAGAGAACAAGCCTCGACCATGAAAGATGCTAATATTATCTGCTCTCGAGGAATATATCGAGTTTATCTATATATATAACACAGCAAGGATTTGAAAATATTTAACTATTTTTTACTGAATTTTTTTGTTAATCGGATGTCTTCCAAGAGACTACTAATTCCTGCTGACATAACTTAATGTTGGTCTCAGGTAATGGATTTTGGTTTATAAAGTTTCCTATTGTCAGCTATATGATTGCCACAGCAAGTACACCACTCTTCTCCTTGGGGAATTCTGGTTTCTCATCTTGGTTGATGCATTACTTTCTCATCTTGGGCAACAGGACCACTTGGCTTTTTAGTGATGGCATTGGTTAACCACTCCCTTTGGCATGATTTGAGAGTAGCTGGGAATTGATTATAATCACACAAAAAAAAGATTACGAATATAAATTCTTGATTCTTGAGTGAAAGTCAATTGGTAGCTGCTGAAAAACTATTCTTAGACTAGTAAGGAGAAAATAATGATACACAAAATTGCTCGGAGTCGAGCATAAGAGGTTGCATTTCGATGATGAAGAAACATCGACCTTTTATTTATCCATTTCTTTGGTTCATGGCGCACCATTTCCTACAGGGCAACACCTTGGAACATTTAAACCCTAATATTTTCGGCGACACGAATTTGTTATGCAAGACATAAACACATTATTACGTATCGAGTTTGTGTTTATTGATCGGCCCTTTCAATGCCACCTCTCCTCCCCTTCATCCACATGAAGGTATGTAAATTAATTGTTAATTACAATTAACGTGATTTGATTTAGTTTAATTGTAAATTAATTTTGGATCCATGCGGAGTATATAAGCTCACAGGTCCAATAATATGGACCTACTTAGTTGTGTGCACCTAATATGGTTCTAGGCATACCATCTTATTGAATGACTAGCCACATGAACAAGAGACATTTTCTCATTTTTTACAAAAAATCATTAGAAATTGTAACTAAATCAGCTCATAATTTCGAATATGCGAAAAGTTATTACAATATTTAATTTCAAAATAATTAAATTTATGAAAATACTAATATCTATATATTTTTTAGAGCAGAGATAGAGATAGAGAATACTATGAAATGCATCAACAACGAGCGAGACTGAAGATATTGCCCCCGACGGGGAGGGCACGAGAGCTGGGTCAGTAGGATCTTATGAATGAAAGGACGTAGGAGAGAAAGGCTAATATGATAAAATAAAATAGGGATAATATTCTTGCTATTTACTTGAAATTTTTTAAATAAATTATATATGTGCTTAAAAATGAATAATTGGACTTCTTTGTTGAGAGAGATTAGTTTAGAATTACAACATAAGAAAAAAAGACTACAGCTAAGCGTTTCTATTCCTTGCTATAAATATCAAAATTCAACAGTATCTTGTAAGGACATTCGGACCTTAACAAACAGATATTGCACATTAGCAAATCGAGCACTCCATGTGCATAACATGTGCAATTACTGACAGTATAATATAGATCGAAGGACTAGAAAAAGCATAGTGCTAATGCACAAATTCTTTGCTATACAAGATATAATTTTGTTTTTGTGTTTCTAATTAAATTGTGTGAAGCACTTAAGAGTAAGAACTCCTCTTTTTTTTTTAATTGGAAAATCTCTTTTTTTTAAGATTCATTTGATTTGCAGAATTTTTTTTTTACTGAAATATTTTTTTTGAAAAGCTGATGTCTGGGATAATAGTTTCTGTATGTTTGGTTGATCATAAAAAAATAATACATTTATGTTTGGTTGAACATCTAATTTTTTTAAAAAAATTATGTAAAATATGTTTATGCCCTAAATAAAGAAAAAATTTTTATCCTATTCTATCTAAAAGTTTAAAGGCACTTTTGGAAAAAAATTATTCCAATTTTCAGTAGGTGGAAATTAAACTTTTTTATATTCCATTTGGATTTTTATTTGCCATGAAATATAAAAATTTTATTTTTATGGAAAACTATTTTTTTATATTTTTTTTGAAAACTCTAACCAAATCAAATATAAAGTGTAAGGATCCGTGCGGGCATGTGTTTTGTCAAATATCGGTTATTCGCTAGATAGATCTTGGGTACTTATACAGGATCAAGAAACCCAAATAATACCTTTTGGTTAGCTATCTTGGGTGAGGTACTTATTTGTTACAAATGGTATCAGAAGCGGATCCGGCTCATAATCTATGTGAACTAGGGGACACTGCAGCACAGATTCATTGGGACTGACCGCGGGCCGATTATGGTGTTTGTAATTGATTTGAATGGATTTGAACTCTTAGCCTGACGAGGACGTCAGGACTTGAATGAGGAGAGTATGTGATGACCCGTGCGGGCATATGTTTTGTCCCATATCGGTTATTCGCGGGATAGATCTTGAGTACTTATGCAGGATCAAAAAATCCATATAATACCTTCCGGCTAGCTATTTTGGGTGAGGTCCTGAGTTGTTACATAACGTATTTCTTTTTTTTTTTTTTTTTTCCGGGTACCAAATAATCCATTGTTTGGTTTGGGTTATGCAAGGGTGGCATATTATGCACTTTGGGCCGTACAAAATTGATCGTAGGGCTTCATCAGCCCTGAATTTTTATTTTTTATTTTTATTTTACTGCTGCCAGGCTGTGACATGCCGTTGCAAAGTGTTCCGTAGACAAAGTTGGCTGTGGTTTCGTACTTCGTACCATTTTCTTCGCACCTTTCAGGTTGCGTCTTTGCATGCTACATAGAGACGAAGACAATTGGACCGATTTGGTGGCCTAACAAACTTATCCTTCAAGACATGATAGATTGTGTGTCCGTATTCATACTGTTGAGCACAGTGGGACATTAAATATATAGCCATATTTTTCTTGTCTCTTAATTCAACATGACTCTTTTGGAAGCTAATGAAGCATTTGTATGCTAGCTCTCATAATTGTATCATATTGCCCTCCAAAAGCTGTGATGGCATTGGAAGCTATTGTAAAAGGGATGAACAATAATACAATAGTTATTGTAATGATACATGTCGCAAAGATGCACTTCCTATACATTTCCTAGGTAAATTTCATGCATTCACTCTGTTCATTTTGCAGAAATCGGCTATTGGACTGTGCAATGGTTATTTCAAAACCGGATGAATAAAAAAGCTTAGAATATTTTGAGAACCGTATAAGACATAATTTAATGGTCGACATCGTGAAAGAAAATCAACTGATCTTATAAAAGATGCAACCTGAACCCTAAAAATGGAGGCTATCATACATCTACCTTGCAGCATCTACCTTCTCCATGGGGCGAGTAGAGATGTGTAATAAATCCTTGCATGATGAGGACTTCTCGCGCATGATGTTCCACATCTTTAGATGCCACGAGAAATTGGTTAGGCAGACTTGGGCATCCAAAGTCCCTTTTCCTGTTTTTTTTTTCTTCTCAAGTTTTTAATTGGAACATTTTTTTTTTGATAAACAAATATTTTGTTCTCCGTGTACTGCACCTTCCTCACCTGTATGTATGTTTGTGCTTCACTTCTTGGTAGAAAGTTGTGGACACACGGCATCCAACGGCCCTTCTTCTTGAGAAAAACATGTTCATGACGTGGCAAACAATGCTGCCTTTTGTATTCAAGGCAAGGTCGAGCTTGATCGATTTCGAGGTTGAAAATCAAGCATAAGCTTGGCTTGTTTATCACTTGATTAAGTCTAATTCTAGGCAAGTTTCAAATGGAGAGCTAAATAATACTCTATTAATTCAAAATCGATTCAAACTTATTGAGCCCGAATAGGACATGAACTTAGCTTAATTCAAGCTTAATTCGACTTCGACTCAATGGTTGATTATATGCAATGAGAACCAAAGATTAGCTGTTGGATTACATCCAACAGTTGATTTATGCTAACTAATGTATATTAGAAGATATTTTATCAATTTCGAGCCTCATCAAATCAATTCCGATTGAGCTGAGTTTTCATGCTTGGTTTGATGCTGATTTCGAGTCTATAAACCAAGTTCAAGCTTGATTCAATTATATTCAAGCTTGATTTGAGCTTATCTTGAGTTGAACTCAAGCCTAACATGATGTATTTAGATCAATTGATAGTCATGGTCATAAGTTTTGTCTACATTTTGATCCTTCTCTTAGAAGTCGACGGGTAAGTGAGAAGACGGAGGCAGTTGGGCAGCAAAGATAGCTCATTGAAGCTTAGAAAATGATAGAAGAGAGATTTTTTTGGCCGATGGAAGGGTAGGTATGAAGCAACAGTCAACATCAAAAACCCGAAAAAAAAAAAAAACTTGTGCATATATTTCAACTTACATCTTTTAGGGCCATAGGTTTTGATCCATTTCTTTTCATGTCACATCATCACAATCTAATTCTAGGTCCCTTTTCTTCATGTTTGGCCATGGTTGTCACCCAACACACTTTTCATGTAAATGCAGACAAGGTTCATGCAGCATGGAGCATTGAAGCTTGTCCTGATTACCTACCAAACTTATTTTTTTCGCTTGCATGTGCTTGATAAATATTGCATTTGAAGCAAATGAGTTTTTAATTATACATATTGGTAAAACTTAAGAATTTAAACTTTCTTTCTTATCTAAATTAGGACTCCTCAAGTCTCCTCTCATGTCATGAGACATATATTTGGACTAAACACACCACTAAACACATTAAGATAGATGGTGTTGCCTAAAGGATTTCGAACTTGATTAATTACCATGCCTTGGTAAGTGCAATCTTATTATTATTATTTTTTGGTACAACGACTGCTCTAGTGTGAGTATAACTAGTAGAGACGAGGAAAAGGAGATGGTGTAAGGGTGGAGGGACGGCTATAAAACATATCCAAAGAACTTCTCTCGAGTGGTGAGCAGCGAAGGAGGTAACCCAGTCTGCAGTTCTATTTGCCTCCTGATATACATGAGCAGCCTAAAATAAGCCACAATTTCTCACTGTCCTGTCAATCTTATTATCTTTAAGCATGTGAAAAATAAACAGAGATGCAATTAGGCAAGAGCGTTTGATTGAGAAAAAAAAAAGGAAAATCAAACAACTATAAGAAAGGTTTGGCAATTATGACCCCCACAATTTCTAGTTGTAAGAAAGAATTTCTAGTTGTGTCAGGTGGTTTTTGTCTAGTTAACTATATAGAGGACTCTATATAAATCTAAAAAAGTCAAGGAGGGGTAGCATCAAAGAGAGACAGGAATCCCATCGGTCTCTTCCAGGCATTGATTTTTACATGGTAGTAGATTAGTTGGAGCTGACATTGATGCATGTTTGACTGTCTGGACGAAATTCTGAATGCCTTTGATCCGTGGCTGCATCATTAATTGTGACATGCAAAGAAAAATGATAGCCTTTTAGCCTCTAAAGTTTATCATGTTGTTGACCCTTCAGCCTCTTGCTGAACAACGAACCAATTATGAATAACGAGGAAGGGTGACGACCTGCTCTTATGATGCATGGGAAGTGGTCGATGATCATGGACAAATTGCCTCACAATTAAGGACTTCACACTCCCATGAGAGTTGAGAATAAATTGGTAACCAAGATAACTATAGAGAGATAACGAAAGATATATACCTTCATTATCTTTCGCTATTGAGCTAGTAAATGGCTGTTTGCTTTGTCAAAGGACAGGCCCTTCCTTAATCACTAGGGTAGATTATGAGGTTACAAATATTGAATTTAGATAAAAAGGACCGAAAGTCTATGATATTCATAAGTATTGTTGAAAGAGAGAGAGAGAGAGAGCTTTGTCTGGCCTTCAGTGTCCTTTTATAGCAACTATTGCCATATATCACCATATCCGCCAGGTTGATATGTGCTTTATGCATCATGCTACAGCTGAGTTAATAGACTACTTCTTGATCCCGTCCACCAAGATTCCACTCCTGAGTAGAAGTATCTCATGTAGTGATGATGGCACACAAGTGGCAGGATGTATGTATCTAGCCTTTGCAAAGCGACGCTCTAACAATTGCATCCTCTACGAAGAAGACAGTGAGCATTATTCGGGCCATGGTAAGTGGAGACGTTGCCTTTCAGATCAAGCATATTTACAAGAAGGCCAAGGAAGCTACGGATTGGGTAGCCTTGTATATGGCTGGCCACTCTAGAGGAGCTTTCTAGGTTGGTGAGAGGGAGCTGCCTAGAAGCTCCGAGACTTGTTATTTTTTGACTTTTTTAGATATATTCATACTAGAAGTGTATGAGTCATCCGCTGTAGCAGCAAGAAGAAGAAGAAGAAGATAGTGAGCATTGTCTTGTCCCAATTATGATATCCATAAGAAACAACCCTTTTACCCAAATGCATCTCCAACAAATTAAAGCTCGAATGGTCGATGACAGCGAGTTGCCCTCAAACTTGTCCGACCCTAATTAGGAAGGTCGACATTGGCATGATATTGTATTAATCAGCACCTAGTTGATTGGTCTCGTTACATGTGCATGGTCACATATCAAGGTGTCGATCCATCTCCCTTGATGGCTTCTTGAAAGTGATCTAATTAACTAGCTTGCCCTCCTCTCGAATCTTTCCCATGGCTAGTTCAGTCGATCGGCAGTCTTTTGGAATCAATCATATCAGTTCCTCCAAGCCAAACACCTAGGTTCAGCAAAACTTTCCAACTGAATGGACCTTCCATCGGAGCCAAGATCCATCATATTTCCTTGTCCTCAAGAAGAGATTCCTTCGGTTGTACGTAGACGAATCTACTTCTAATTTCTTCGTCAACTCCTCGATTAACAATATGAGTTCAATTTGTGGAGCTTAATTTATACTTGTTCTTGGCTACCACCGATTGAGGTTCCAAGTGGCAACTTGTGCCTTTGTGTGCGAGTCATGCCGTAATGGAGCTCGCTGAGGCCAATGGAGCTACAGATTTGGTGGCATCGTATATAGTTGACCACTCTGGGGGAGCTCTCTGGGTTGGTGAGAGGGAGCTGCCTAGAGCGTTCCGAGACTTGTTATTTTTTGACTTTTTTGGATATATTCATACTAGAAGTGTATGAGTCATTCGGTTGTAGTAAAAAAAAAAAAAGAAGAATAAGAAGAAGATGGTGAGCATTGTATTGCCCCAACTATGATATCTACAGGAAACATCCCTTTTATCCTGAATGCATCTCCAACAAATTAAAGCTTGAATGGTCGATGGCAACAAGTTGCCCTCGAATTTGTCCGACCTTAATTAGGAAGGTTGACATTGGCATGATATTTTATTAATCAGCACCTAGTTGATTCCAACTATGATATCCACAGGAAACATCCCTTTTATCCCAAATGCATCTCCAACAAGTTACAGCTCGAATTCGATGGCAGCAAGTTGCCCTCGAACTTGCCCGACCTTAATTAGGAAGGTCGACATTGGCGTGGTATTTTATTAATCAGCACCTAGTTGATTGGTCTCATTCCATGTGCACGGTCACATATCGAGGTGTCGATCCATTTTTCTTGATGGCTTCTTGGAAGTGATCTAATTATCTTACTTGCCCTCAGCTAGACTCTTTCCCATGGCTAGTTCGATCGATCTGCAGTCTTTTGGAATCAACCACATCACCTTCCTCCAAGCCAAACACTTAGGTTTAGCAAAACCCTCCAATTGAATGGACCCTCCACCGGAGCCAAGATCCATCATATTTCCTTGTCCTCAAGAAGAGATTCCTTTGGGTTGTAGGTAGATGAATCTACTTCTAATTCCTTCGTCAACGCCTCGTTCAATAATATGATCAGTTCAATTTGTGGAGCTTAATTTCTACTTGTTCTTGGCTACCACTAATTGAGGTTCTAGGTGGCAACCTGTGCCTTTGGGTGCGAGTCATGCTGTAATGGAGCTCGCCATGGCTCGGCCAAGTGATGAAGCATATCAACTGACTCCTTCCATGCTGTGCAGGAGCCTGTTGAAGACCTCGGTCAGCGAGCGAGGGTAGTAGCTTAAAGCCAACAACTAATGAATTCTTCTTTAAATCACCTCGTAGTTGAGAACTTCACACTTCCATATATAACAGTTGGAAAGAGAAAGAAAGATACCTTCGTTACCCTTCTACATGGCTTCTCTAAGTTCTCTTTTAACTCTGTATCACATTATAATAGTTCATGCAAGTGCTTTGCACGTTTATCCATTTTTTACTTTTATAAATCGGTGAAAAATTACAAGTTAAAATCTACTTAATTAAACATTATGCTAAAGTATCTCTAGACTCTGGAACTGCCCATCCAAATTCCATAATTCTCATTATAAATATCCAAATATATCCCCTCAGAAAAAAAAATCCAAATTATCTAGTATGAGAAACAAAGTTTATATTCTTGTTTTGTAGTGATGGGGATTCTCCTTAGGCATACATGTTAAGACTTGTGGGCTGAAAAATAGAAACAAGGAGTTGTCTATATGTCATTCCATTTATAATTCCATATCATGTATAATGCTGACCATTATTGCCTAGCTTTTTCTTCTTCATCTTCTTTTCTTTAAATCACTCACAACATTGACAACACCACTATCATTTAGTTTTATACATAATCTAACAAGTTTCATATTTGACTGTATTCATATAATTAAAAAAAAAAACAACTAGATGGCTGGCTCTTTGTCGCATATTAGTTCATCACAAACCCAAAAAAAAGAAAAAAAAAGAAAAAAAAAAGGAAGTTATCATTTAAACATGACATGAAGAGATGCTCCCTAACATAGTGATCACACAGATGATTGAAAAACAAAGGCTTCTCTTCTTTTTCACCATAATTTCCAACCAAAAGCCTTGCCTTCTCTAAGCTTTCCCCCCAAGTACATGGATAAGATGAGCCAGCTACAAGCCATGAAAGGTAAATGTAAAGAAAATTTAGCAAAATATTCGATCCTGCATCGCGTTATGTTTAAGGATGAAATCTTCATACCTGGAATAGTGATGTAAGTTTGTCACGTAACGCGAACATTTCTTGCTTAAATTGTTGTATGTGCATCAAACATCTGCACCAAGCCATACTAGTTTTTTAAAGTGGAAATTTCTAAAACAAATCAAATAAAGGTAGGTGAGAATGCACATTGCTTCGATTTTAATTTCTAACAACAATAGTATATTTTGTAAACAAAATATTGCAAGTAGTGAACAAAATAATATACATCAAATTAAAACCTCACCCTTCCTTGCTGTTATTCCAGCAATGATTTTGAGCTGATGTGCATATATCGTTTAATCTTTGAGCACCAACACTGTTAAAAGGAAGGAGAACAATAAGTATGCACAATGATTTGGTTATTTAAGATGATATATGAACATCATCATATAGGATGTGGTATGAATTACTAATTTGTTGCCATAAGTCTAAAAGCTAATGCACACATTTATTATTTCTTTAGAAGGGAAAACAGATATAAGTTCCATAAAATTTTAGCCAGAATTATGTTCGAATGCAAACACATATACTTTGCTTTCAAACTAGAAAAAGGCTAGCCCTATCCAAACTATTGATGAGCATTGTCTAAGTGTAAACAGCCAATTGTTGTCGATTGATGTCTAAGTGATCGATTGATGCCTTTTCAATCATATGGTAGATGATAAGTCCTTGATCATGAGGCAAATCCAAAAACACCCATTGTTGCCTGTCCATGAATGCATCCCCATTCTCGCCTCAGCAACCCAAGCCAGCAAATAGCATCCCGAGTGCTAGTAGTGACTCATCGGTTGATCGATAGCCTAGCGGCCAATCAAAGGTTTAATACATGCATGTATATGCACATACATACGTACGTGAGTACCTACCAACGTATATACATATATGTATGAGTGTGCATGTGTGTGTGTGCGCGCGCGCGCGCACATTAATGTATACAAATACAAAAAGAATTTAGGAAATGGTTACAATTTCATCTTTTAGTGATACTTTCTTATTCCATATTTTAGTTGCATTGGGATTCTACAGTTTTGACATTTCAATATCTCTGATAAACCTAGGGTGGCAATTGGTCAAGTCGAGTCAATTTTGCATAGCAATATACAAAAATTTGATCCATACCTGACCCGACTCGAAATCAGGTGAAAACCTCTCAACCCATACCCACCCATGGGTCATTTTAGGTCACCCATTTAATTCTAACCTAATCTATTTTGCAAGACTTAACCCCTAACAAATCTAAGATAAAAACTAAAATTCAAGATTAGAATCTTTATGGGATAATTTTTCATTCTTGGGGTAGCTGTGGAATAGAGAGGGGGAAGAGAAATGGTGGCTGCGAAACTGGTGGTGTTCTTGGAAGGATGAAGCAATGGTTGTGGGGTTGGAATTGAGGGTGCCTTGCAGGAAAAGAGAGAGAGAAGGGAGAGAAAAGGGCAAAATATCCTTGGAAATCAAAGAGAGGGCTAGTAAAACCTACAGATATATATAGTATTCTCTTTGCATGATACCTTATGTAGTTTTGAGCCAGATTGGATTGAGTCAAGAGTAATTTTAATCATGTTCGGCCTAATTTAGTATGACCCCACCTTCCGCTAAGCTCGATAGTGGATTATTACCTTTTACGCAATGAACAAATATTGTCGATGAAAAACAACATTATACGAATATTAATATGAATACCGACATTCCTATTGGTCACGATAACACTTGTAGAATATCTTTGATCTGAAAAAGAAGCTGATGCAGATATCAAAGGCAACAACTTTAGATAGTACTCATTTTTCATCTAGTTTAAGAGCCTTCTCACAAGAATTTGCATGAGAGTTTCATGTGAGACTAAAAAGAATAGGTAATGTGAATACCTGGCGGTGCTTCCTTTCAACTTGATGAGATGGTTATCGATTTGGTCAAAATCCACGCTTTCTTGTCTTCTTTATTAGACACAAGAGTACATAGATAAGCTACTTTTCTCATGAAAAGGATGAAGAAAAGAAAAGAAAAGGGGATTTAGAATGGGTAGAACTCACAGAAGCTTGTTTATTTCGTTGATGGTGTTCTCAGTATTCCTGAAGTAGAGGGCCATCGTGTCAAAAAGAAAGCCTGGGGTATTCTCTTCAAACTGCTGTAGCTGTCTGAAATTCCCATCTACATACCCCTTCGCAGCACCAAAGAATCCACAACATTTGATGAAACATAAGTTTCTATCAGCCAAAAAGAATTCGAAAGGCTCGGAAATTACAAGGTTCAAACCATGCAGGTCTTCATCTTCTAAGACTCACCTCACGATGCAACTTCCAAGTAAGATCTTCATACTGCCTCTTGTATTGTGCCACATCCATGACTTCTCTTTTCTATGATCCAAAGCTTCTCTATAGCTTAAAGTTCTATAAGGAAGTATTTGTGGAAGAGAGCTTGCAATTGTAGTTGGATTAGAGGAAAAGCAGCGCCAGATGATAAAGTTTAGAAGAGAGTAATAGACAAGGGAGCATAGGATGATGTTTAGAGGGAATTCAATGTTCAGAAGGAAAATAATATATACTTGCCTAATTTTGACAGGATTGCAATTAATAAAAGAATGATAGAACAAAAATCCATAAATTCATGGCCAGAATTTATAGCGATAGAGGTTGTGAAGAGTAGCATTAGATGGCAGAGTCTGAAAGAAAAACAAAACAAATTAATAGATAACAAATTCGATGAATTATTCGTAGAATTCGATGTCATGAAGAGAATGCAAACAATGCTTGCCAGTTTCAGTTGCAACTATAATTAATGTTAAAATTTGTGGTTGAATGTTAAAATGTTCCTGAAACTGCATGGCTTGATGGATTGGTGGGAGCATGTGAGCCCCCTAAAAAAAGAATTCTAGGCAAGGAGTAAAGCTGCTAGGGATTAACTTGTATAGCCATACATAAAGATGATGCTAGCACATATTGACAAAAATTGGGCACATGATGGAGACCATGTGGAAACTGGAATAGGTGGTATTTTGGGTCAAGATTGGGTCGGTCGACATGATGTCGAGTCACCTAGACTCGAAATTGGGTTACGATGTTGCCGACCAATATCTTAATTGTCTAGATTCAGGTCAGGTGGTTATAATCGAAAACTATAACATTAACTAGAAAATAATTTTTTTTTTTAAAAAAACCAGTTACCGTTAGGCCTAACCATAAATGTAAAGTTTTCTTTCATGTCCACTCTAAGTTTTACCATAATCTCAGCATACATGGAAAACTCATATTGCCATAGAATGATTGATAGATGCATAGTGCGACAAATGCAACTTGAATTGGGCTCGACTTATTTCCAACCCCACTCTTCACCTATGATGTCGAGTCACCTAGACTCGAAATTGGGTTATGATGTTGTTGATCAATATCTTAATTGTCCAGATTCAGGTCAGATGGTTATAATTGAAAACTATAACATTAACTAGAAAACAAATTTTTTTTAAACAAATAACCTGTTACCGTTAGGCTTAACCATAAATGCAAAGTCTTCTTGCATATCCACCCTAAGTTTTACCGTAATCTCGGCATACATGGGAAACTTGAATTGCCATCGAACGATTGATAGATGCAAAGTGTGGCAAATGCAACTTGAATTGAGCTCGACTTATTTCCGACCCCACTCTTCACCTATGATGGTCAATTGAAGTGATCATAGTCTTCCTTTCGCCATTGTCATGTTCTCGATCCAAACATGACATTCTTGTGGACTTTATTAAGAGTCTACTATGCCAGAATGATACTTTAGCCATACATTTTTGTTGTTTGGAACTCTCGGTCATACTAGGTGAAGGCATGAGTCACACTCGTTATTTTTTTTCCTTGCTAATTAGACAATTAGAAAATTCAGACATCTAATAAAATCTATAAACCATTTACATAACATAGTGAGCTCAAGCAAGTTGCATGATGCACATAATAAAGCCAACGTAACATTGGCTAAACAAGAGATGCCATCTTTGATACAAATATTTACTGCTTATCCCAATAGCCGCATCTCCTCTCACTTAATTTCACTTAATTATATGCAAATGTTTATTTTTATTTCTTATTTATGATATTCTTAAATTTATCAATATATATGCTTTAAAATTGGACTTTTCTAGCTCAGGAATGTTTATTTTGTAGATCAAATTAGAAAAAAAAATTGAATGAAAATTCATGTTTATTTTGACATTGTTTTATTTTTATGTAAAAACTTTTAATAATTTGTATTTGATTATCGGTTATTACTAAGAGATAGCTAAATGCTTGACATGGATTCCAAGTCCAACCTAAACATGAATATTTCGGGTTAGGTCTAGATCATGCCTCACCCTAACTTAACCTGAATGAAATATTGGGTCTAAAAGCATTTTTTTACACTCCATTCAATTCAACCCAATTAGCTAATGGGTTGGGTCTGAGTCTAAAATGAAGATCCATTTAAGAAAGTGGGTTGAATTTGGGTCTACTATCATATTTATTAAACCCGGACATGTGTCTAACTTGGCCAAGCCATTGGATAGCCAGCTCACTGTTGCAATCATTGGGTCAATCAGTTGAACCAGTAGTTTTTAATCTTACTTTTTAAATCATATTAATTTGCATTCTACACTAGTCTTTAGTTGCAGTTTGCATTAAAAAAAATCATGAATCATCTATATTTTTAAAAGCTATTTGAAAATTCGTATATTTCCAAGAAAATATATAGAATTTATTATTTTTAATTATTCTGACAATATTTGTGATTAATTTCGAGCAATTTACTCGAAATAATAATTTAATATTTTTCTAAGCTCGAAGTTTGATTTTTTTAGCCATACTTGTGGTCAAGGATTCAGACCTATCTTAGAACAAATTGATGAGTAATAGGACAATTGTGGCCTCTTCAGAGACCAGTCGAAAGATAGATGAGAGAGAAGAGAGCATACATTAATAAGACGAGAGAGAGGAAAAGATAAGATTGGGGCACGGGTCGCATGGAAGAGAAGAGAAGAGAAGAGAAGAGAAGAGAAGAAATAATACAATGGAGGGGGAGGGCTTTCCATTTTACTGGGAGTGGAGAATATGGCAGGAGCTTAACTCTCCTCTTTTTTCTTCCATGATTTCCACTTTAAATTAATTGCAAAAAATTCCGTAATTAATGATTACCCACTTTAAATTAACTCCAAAAATACCATTATTAATGATTACTTTATTAATGATGATCACTTTAAATTAAGAATTATAGCCTTCTAAGGCAAAATCAAAGACTGGTAGAATTCAATGGACTGGGTAAAGTAAGACAATCCATGAAATAAAACTTAATGTACAAGTGTACAAGTTTAAGGTAGAGACTTTAATTGAGGAGGACGATGTGGTTTTACCAAATGCAAAGGTTTATGATCACGAGGTTAACATAAGAATATGCATGCGTTAACATTAAACCAGTTCCGGCTAGCCACCTGCAAGGATTATATCAGATTCAATTAGGATACTCATCTTAAATACTAATCTCTAATAGGGTCTTATATGTAAGCATCCCAACATCCTACTGCTAAGTAATTCGGGCAGTGTTCTTGCCGGGGCTAATTCAAATTTTACGTAGAGAACTTCCCTGTAAAGTTTTTAGGAAATACGGACTTTTTACAAATGTTTATATCAATTTCTAATAGTTTCCGTCATGCCCTCTGCCGGGACTAGTTCAGATTTCAAACCGATGGGAGGTAACAATTGCAAATAAGTCCGGCAATAGATAAATATTTCATTTAAATCTTTTACAATTTAGTCCCTTCCTCCATTGACAACCCTAGAACTTGGCGATTTCCCACTTCTTGGATTCAAAAGGTCTTGAAGTGGTTGGTGACTGAGGGTAGAAGGCGCAGTATTGAGTAATCTCCTTTTCAATTTTTTTTTTCCCCATTGTTTGTGTCATGAGAAATCTCAGATGATTACAAGTCCTAATAGTTCTCGATAATTTCTTCTCTTTTCAGTCTTGTTTTGGTCAAAAATTGAGATCTTTTTTGTTTTTCTTAACATGGGATCTGATCCATAGAGCCTCTGGATTTGAGTTTGTAGCTTGGTTGATTCAATATTATTTTGAGAAATTTCTTGTGGGGAAAAAAAAAATATCGAGGAATGTTGATTCAATATTAAGTAAAACCATGATAAGGGTATGAGTTTGGAAATGCATTTCCTTTAGGGCCATTTATGATAACTCGATGTTTTCTTTCAGATGATGTCAAATCAGGATAAAGACATGCTGTGATTATGATCATATGATATGAACTGGTTAATTATATGCAGCATCAGTTTGTGTTTGGATGAAGTCATATGATATCATCCAATCACCTACTTGTAGTTATTCAAGGGACACTTGTAGGCAATCAAGATTATTTTTTTCTTTTCTTAAGTGTAATCAAAGCCTTTTTTTTTTGGGTAACTTCATGAGGATTTATAGTATATTGATTGCAATGAAGATCCAAGGTTAAGAGCACAAATCCGAAGTCGACCTTGATTGCACTAGTCAAGGAAGGAAATATGCTCGTTCACCTTTCAAACCCTAACCCTATGATGGATGGGCAGCAGCAGGGCATGGAGAGATGTGAGAGCGATAGGAGAGTTTGCATGGTAGTAATGTTCTCATCAGCCTAAGAGTTAACAAAAAGGGGCTAGGCTGCAGTTCTATACCAACAAGATTACTCCTAGTTGCATGAGACCATATTGAGATTAGACTCAACTATTAGTCACAGACTCATTGAGAATAGGGTTGTAGCAACGTGATGTAGGTATCCTAAATGCATCTACACATCATACCTTGGTGAAGATATCTCCTTACTATTTATTAAGTTTGCACATTAGAAGAAATATATGTGTTCTTTAGTTTCTCTAGATATTTCCAATCTAGCTATGCCTACGCTATTTTGATACTGAGCCATACTGCATATCAATTCGATTGCGAAACTAAGGTGACCATCTATGGCTTTATTTTTACAATCGAGATTCTTACAAATTTGAAAAATAAATGATAGATTTGTGGAAAATAAATTTATGCCTCTTTTTCCCGCATCCTCTTTATTTGCTCATGAGCAGTGTGCCGTTAGTTTACCGCCTTGGCGCATGCCCTTATTTTATTTATTTCCAACTATTTGGAGTATTATAGTTTGGTTCTCATCATCTTATTGTTTGGAATATATATGAATTGCTTGAGGCTTCTTGATAGTCATCTTTAAAGACCACGCAATAGCACGTATCTGGTAGGATAGTGATTACGGGTATCGATCCACAGAAGTTGGGGTACAGTTGTTTTCTTAAAAAAAAAATATTTAAAAGAAAAAGTTTGTGAAGAAAATTAAACTAAGAAATTTAATAAAAAAATGCAATTAAAAGGATATCAGTTGAGAGAACCTAGGGCAAGGAATTCACCACTAACATCGAAACAAGGGTTATTTGTATTTTAATTCGTTCTTGGATTAACATGCAAATTGACTACAAGCCTAATAAGCATTCAAATAAAAAATTCACTAAAGTAATTTTAGAAAAATTCATCTTCAGTAAGTATGAAATGTCTACCCTAAAATAAGGTGGCAGAACACTGTATCTTCCTTAAGCATGAATTATCTTTATACTTACTCAGTGATCATGAAAAACAGTTGTACGAACATCATATTTAAAGTCACAGAGATTAAATATGAGATGAAAGAAAAATATTCATTTAAGAGTAGGAGGATTCATACAACTCCAAGAATATAAAATTAAATACATAAAACCTGTGTCCCTTTGTTAGGGCTGCATCCAGCCCTGGAGAGGAGATCAGCTTTCCATGAAGAGTTGAACAGTGGCAGCGCAGAGGACTCCCATCACGGCTAGAACTTCTTCCTTTCTTCCTCCAGCTCTACTGAAAACGGCTCCCTCTCAGCACTTCCTCATTTCTTTTATATGAGAAATTATTCCCGAAATGCCCAAACTTCTCTCCCTCTTATTTCTATGGGATTCGGCCTCCTGAGAAGAGATGATTTTCGAAGAAGAGACGTCTCCCCTTTTATAAGCCGCAAGCTCCCCCTCCCTCCTCCTCTGTTTCTTCACGTGGGTGGGAGGATAAGCTTGGATGCCGTGAAGCTTGGGAAGATGAAGCCGAGGAAGCTGGAGAGCTGATCCCTTGAATCGCGGATGATTTAGGAGAATATGGCTCACGAACAGGATGCTGATCCGGGTGATTGCAGGATGAGGATGCTGGGATTTGATTTTATCCGTGGATCATGCGATTCCATTCCGAAACAGGGGACAAAGATGCAAGCTGGGAAGACGTTGGGAGGAGAAGACATGGCTTTGTTTATGGACGTGTGATCGTGGGATAAGGCTGCAAGCTGGAACAGAGGAGTTGATCGAAAGATGAAGATGAGAAGAAAGCCGTTGGGAGGAATAAGATCCTGAGGTGAATGGGAGGTCGGTCACGGTTGGTTGGGGTTAATCCAAGAGGCTATGATGTGTGGGAAGAATTACGTGGACGTGAAACTACCCAAGCGGATGGCTGGATTCAAGCTTGCGACTGCGTGAAACAGAGGAGCTGGAACGGACGTGGAGAAAGATTTGAACTTATCCCGTGGATGCTGAGAACGGACGGATGCTTGGGGGCGGCTGGCTGGACGGTTGAGAGGTAATCCGGAAGCAGAGGAGATGAAGATGAATCATGGGGTTGCTAGGATTTTGTGGAATGACTGGAATGTGAACGGGAGAAGATGAGGATAGGCGTGGGAAGTTTGCTGGGATTAGTCCGGAAGATGGCTGGGACGTGGAGAAGATAAGGATGCTGGGAGGTGATCTAATCTGGGAGATGATCCAAAAGATGAAGCTTGGGACTCGGCTGAGAGCTGGGATTTCGAAATTTGCTGGGAGATGTTAGGATGTTGACATGATTCAGAGGGATATTGGTGTGGAGTTCGGGAGGATGAAGCGTAGATGAATGTTGTGGAACAGGGGAAGACTAGCATGGAAGGCTTGTTGGACTTGGAGCTGTGAATCGGTTGGAGTCAATCTACATACGTGAGAGGAATTACAGAATACTGGATTAGTTTGGATGTGGGGTTTTGAGTGGCTGATCACAAATGGGATGATTGCTAATCTACGGTCGTGGTATGGGTTCAAATAGTGCAACGTGGAGAGGATGAAACTAATCTTGAGAGGTTGAACTCAATTGGATGCGGGAGAAACTAAACCACAGTGGATGACTTGGGAACTATTGGACTGGACCTGCACACATTAGACTCGATTAATCAAATCAAACTCGAATTACCTATAATAATTTATTAAAATGCAATGATGAAGGTAACACATCTTTTATGGTTATATTTACAAAATAAGTGAATTAAAATAATGATAAGTGCTATGAATAAGAGGCTAATTTATGTCTTATTTAGCACTTATTACACCCCCGAACCTACATTTTGCTAGTTCTCGAGCAAAATAAAAACTAACTCACTTTCGCAGGAATCGCGATTGCATTTACCGTATGCAATAAGGCTTTAAACCTCTAGGTGGCCCTAGTGGACGAGTTTTGTCTCGTGAGGATTTCCGGCTCAGATACCCACAAACTGCTGTCTCTACCTAAAGAATTTATTTTATTGCTTTATAAAATCTAATTTCAAATACATAAATGCTAAAAATTTCAAAAGCACACAAAGTTTTAATTACTAAGTCAGCCCAAGTCCTAGGTCAGTATGTAATTTAAGTTGAAGTTATTAAGTTTCCGTTAGGGAGTTGTAAGGCTCATTTATACTTGGGTGCTCGGTGATATCTGGACCATACACAAGCTAAGGCTTTAGATTCTCAAAATACTGCTAAAGCTAGTAGTTTCCAAAAATTGGTCAGATAAGACCTATTCACTGATTCAAAATCATCCTATCTTGCAGGATATCGAGAGTTATGGATGTTTACTTTAATATCTCATGGGCTTTATCTGTAATATTCCAATTTACTCGAATTTTTACAACGACGGCTTTCACACTATCATCTTTTTTCAAGGTCAATATTATTTTCTCTCTTTTTTTTAATTTATAAATAAATTACGCACTTTTACTCTTGTAATGATTCTTCCGTGTAGCGAGCATTCAGTCAACACTCCCACACCAGATGGCATAAGGTGTTGGGCATCAAGACTCCCCTACGGACCTATGCTCGGGTTCCTCATACAAGCCTGCTGACATTTGACAATAGGTAGCCCTTTTCGATGTACCTGACTAAATTCACTCTTTTTTTTAAATTTATTTCTTTAATATGAGATAATAGTGAATCAGATAGGTATGATTCATCAGGACTCAAGGTTGCTACCAGACTTAACAACATAATGTTGAACCTAACCCTTAGAAGTGCAGGCCATGTATGTTGTGAAATTTCAAAGAAAAAATTATCTTACAACTCGCTAAAAGAATTTTTAATAAAAAGAACTCAAATTGACTTACTCTTGACTAGTCATTGGGCTTTTTAGATTTTATATACTTTGTGTGTTTATCATTTCAGCACTGAAGCATAGAAATTAGGTTTTTTTTTTGAGATGAAAAACTTATTCGAAAATGCAAAAAATTTTTTCAAAAATTTGAATCCTATACCCTCCAACCTAGATCAAACATTGTCCTCAATATTTTTTTTTAGTATTATTATTTTTTTATTATTTTATTTTGAATGAAAATATGATGCATATGGAGGATAGAAGCATTTTACCGTGGTTGAAAAGGACTCCTGTTAAGAAATTACAAAAAAATGCGACAAAAAAATATGCAAAAATAACCTACGAGAATTGGGTTGCCTCCCAACAAGCGCTAAGTTTAACGTCTTCAGCCAGACGCAGCGCATCCTTATCAAATCATACCGGGTTCATGTCGAGTTCTCCAAGAAAGAAAATTTGTGAGAAACTGATTGTCAGGCAAGGAGTTGACTGCTTCTGTGGCCTTTTCTATAGCAACGTCAAAATGGGTCAAGCATATTTTCAGAGGATCATCTTCCAAAATATAGGGAAGGGCTTCTTCTACAAGATCATCCATTTTGTCTATTAGGAAGCACTCAACTTTCCTCGTAGGTTGGTCGGCCGTATTAAACACAATTTAATTTTACCTTCATGTTCCCAAATGATATGTTCATTACCCCCGTTCTACAATTGATGCATGCATTGGTTGTTGCTAAAAAGGGGCGCCCAAGGATCATGGGGATTTGTTTCTTAGGATTAGGCTCATGTTCCATATCAAGGACGATAAAATCTACTGAAAAATAGAATTTGTCTACCTTGACAAGAACATCTTCAATTATCCCATATGGTGTTTTTACAGATCGATCAGCCAATTGAAGGGATACCGAGGTTGGTTTTAACTTACCTAACCCAAGTTTCTCATAAACTGAGTGAGGTAAAAGGTTGACACTGGCCCCTAGATCTAAGAGTGCTCGATCAATGAAATTATTTCCTAAGACACAAGAGATGGTGGGAGCACCAGGATCTTTGAATTTCGGAGGGATGTTGTGTTGGAGAATAGAATTCACTTGCTCAGTTAGGAAGACCTTTTTAGGCACATGTGTCCTAGATTTTCGCTTTTGGGTACAAAGGTCTTTGAGAA
The DNA here is from genome assembly GCF_009389715.1 of Phoenix dactylifera. NCBI lineage: Eukaryota > Viridiplantae > Streptophyta > Magnoliopsida > Arecales > Arecaceae > Phoenix > Phoenix dactylifera. The sequence continues at coordinate 7,772,651 of NC_052392.1, forward strand.
ATTTGGCATAGGAGGAAACTTGTCTAATAACATCAAGAAGCGGAAGGTTGATTTTGACTTATTTGAAAATCTCCATCATCTCCTCTAGTGAAGTTTCCTTTTTGCCAAAGGGAGAGGGTGAATTAAGAGCTTCAGAAAATGGGGCCTTTGGGATGTGAGTTTTGGCAGAAGGTGGACTAGCTGAAGAAGAAGAAGAAGGTTTTAGATTTTTATTTGATACATTGCTATCCTCTTCTTCACCTTCCTTATTGATATCCTCCCCAATCTTATTGTCTACTATACATCCACTCCTTAGGGTAGTCAAAGCATTGGCTTGTTCATGATGAATTGTATTTAGTTGATTTTCTTGAGCCATGTATTGTCCCTAGGATTACTTAGTGGTTGGCTTGGAAGCTTTCCTTCTTCTCGCTTGTTCAGTGCATTAGCTAGTTGCCCTATTTGGGATTCTAGCTTGGCGATGGATTGCATGTGAGAGTGCACCAATTGTGTAATGGTTTCCAAACCTTGAAGGGCGGTCAACACTTTCTCCTCAAAGGCTGTGTTTCTTTGGGGTGGAGGAGGATTGTGTTGAAATTGAGTCGAGGGACGGTAGGGATGAATATTTTGTGGGGTTTGAAAATTCTGAAGGTTTTGAAAATTTTGGGAGTAGGGTTGGGCAGTATTCGAAGCTTGCTGCTTCCAAGAAAAGTTTGGATGATTCCGCCATCCCGGGTTGTAAGTGGTAGAATATGGATCATTACCCGGTCGGGATTGTGTTTGGGTAGCATTTACTTGTTCTTGCACAAATTCAGGGAATTGAGCTGCCGAAGGGCATTCATGAATAGGGTGAGACGGGCTAGAACAAAGAGCACAAACTTGTGCTTGGAAAAATTTGGAAGCTGTTCTTTAGACATTAGCTGGTCCAACTTGCGGGATAGTGCATCTACTTTGTCAGATAGACTTATGGACTAGCTAACTTCATATATGGTCCTTTTTCTCGGAGAACTCGGGGGTGCTTGGCGAGCGGAGGAGGCATGGTGGAGAGAATTTTCATTAAGGTTTTCAAACATCTGCCATGCCTCATGCTCACTCTTAAGCATGAAATTTCCCCCGCAAGAAGCATCAACCATTTGACAATTTCGTTCAGACAATCCGTCATAAAAGCATTGCACTAATTTCCACTTAGGTATTTGATGATGTGGGCATTTTCGGAGTAAATCTCTAAATTTCTCCCAGGTTTCATGAAATTCTTCCCCATCAGATTGGAAGAAGCTCGTGATCGCACGCCTAAATTGGTTCATTCTTCCTATGGAAAAATATTTTTTCAGAAATTCGTGTTGCATTTGGGCCCATGAAAGAATAGAATTGGCTTCTAATGAATGGAGCCATTGCTTAGCTTTATCCTTAAGGGAAAAAGAAAATAACCTAAGTTTCAGAGCATCATCAGTGAAGTTCTGAATTTTGACAGTAGTGCAGATCTCAAGGAACTCATCTAGATGTTTGTATGGGTCTTCATTGTTGAGTCCATAAAAAGAGGGAAGCATTTGGATGACACTAGACTTAATTTCAAACTGTACAGCAGTAGTGGTATCAGGTAGTCGAATACAAGATGGAGAGGTATAAATGGAAGGAGTGAAGTACTCCTTTAGCAGTTTGGGTTGTTCGTTAGCCATCTCGACAGGTAGAGTAGATCCTATGGTTCTATAGGTGCGGATTTCGGCTCGAAGGGCCCTAATAGAACGCTCTATTTCAGAATCAAAAGGTACTAATTCAGAAGATCTGGAACGACACCCTAGCATACACTAAAGCTCTTCTGATCAGTCAAGTGCAGTCAAGCATGCACTAAAAGAAAAGCACATCAAATCCTTGTATTTGCCCTAAAATCACTAGACCGCTCCTAACTGGTTTGAAGAGGGCACCTAAGCCTCCAATCCGATCTAATGAACTGAGTTGACCAGGTAAGCTCCCAGGTAAGTGGGGGAGTCACGATGCGTTGCAAAGGTCCCACTTAAAAACCACTTGCCTCGAACAGATGAACTGTCTTCCTTATAGGGACAAAGCTTGCCTAGACATCAACTAAGCCACAGAGCGAAATTGGTGCAACTTTCGGTGATCTTCGTCCTATTGAGCTCGAATGTCCCTAGGGGCCAACGTCTAATTGATTTAAATTAAAGTGATAACTATGTAAGAATTGATTCACCTAATTTGGGCAAGAATCTGGTGATGAAATCCAGTTCTTATCTTGTTGGGGTGATTGCCCTTACTATGTGCGGATTAATTGGTGTATGTGTATCAAGCATGCATTCACACTTTCGCTGAAATTAAAATCAAACAATCACCACAAAATTTTAAGCTAATTGGGAGTCAATTTAAATAAGAAAGGTTCAGAGGTTACCAAAAGAAATTTTCTTAGCAATATTTTTTTTAAAGGCAAACCTCTACAGCATTTCTTTTCTAGCAGTTCCCTTTTTGATCGTCCCACATTTTCTCTTCGATTCCTGATCAAATAATACCAAAAGAAAAATCAAAAATTAGTAAGAGATAAGAAGGAGATAAGGAGAGTAACAAAAATAGAAAATATTTTTATTTTATTTTAGAGATATATATATATATATATATTGTTTGAAAGTTTAATTTATGAAAAGAAAAATAACTATACTAGCAATCTTCGGCAACGGCGCCAAAAATTGATAGTCAACTTTAAAGACCACGCAATAGCACGTATCTGGTAGGATAGTGATTACGGGTATCGATCCACAGGAATTGGGTACAGCTATTTTCTTTAAAAAAATATTTAAAAGAAAAAGTTTGTGAAGAAAATTAAACTAAGAAATTTAATTAAAAAAATGCAATTAAAAGGATATCAGTTGAGAGAACCTAGGGCAAGGAATTCACCACTAACATCGGAACAAGGGTTATTTGTATTTTAATTCGTTCTTGGATTAACATGTAAATTGGCTACAAGCCTAATACGCATTCAAATAAAAATTTACTAAAGTAATTTTAGGAAAACCCATCTTCAGTAGGTATGAAATGTCTACCCTAAAATAAGGTGGCAGGACACTGCATCTTTTTTAAGCATGGATTATCTTTATACTTACTCAGTCATCATGAAAAACAGTTGTACGAACATCATATTTAAAGTCACAGAGATTAAATATGAGATGAAAGAAAAATATTCATTTAGGAGTAAGAGGATTTATACAACTCCAAGAATATAAAATTAAGTACATAAAACCCGTGTCCCTTTGTTAGGGCTGCATCCAGCCCTGGAGAGGAGATCAGCCTTCCATGAAGAGTTGAACAGTGGCAGCGCAGAGGACTCCCATCATGGCTAAGGCTGCAAATGGGTCGGGTCGACCCGGGACCCGACCCGACCCGACCCGCTTTAGACCCGACCCGACCCGAATTTTAGGACCCGCGGGGCCGGGTCGGGTCCTAAATTTAGACCCGAACTATTTTTCGGGTCGGGTCGGGTCCACCCAATCTTGATCCGGGACCCGACCCGACCCGTTACTATATAAAGGCTTAAAGCTAAATCCCTAAACCGGTAAACCCTTCGGCCTTCCTCTCTTTTCGATCCCGTATTTCCGTGTGGTGTGGCCGACGGCCGTGCCCTAGATCTCGATCGCCTTCCAGCCTTCCTCTCCTTTTCGATCCCGTGCGGCCGTGCCCACTGCCCAGCAGCCCAGGTGCCCTGGATCTTGAGCGCCTTCCTCTCTTTTTCGATCCCGTGCGATCGTGCCCAGGTGCCCCGTGCCCTAGATCTTGAGCTGCGGCGGCGGAGAAGAGTAGACCGCTTCCGTGTGGCCGTGCCCGACTTCCGGCTCTCCAGTCTCCAGTCCGCGGATCTCCCCCTTGGCCTCTCCCCATTCTTCAGCGTCCCAAGGACCTTGCTGTACGCCTGTACCAGGTGCTAGTCGCCTTTGTCCTCTATATTTTTCATCCTGATATCTTGCAAATCGTTTCCAAAATATTTTGCTAATGCTATTCTTGTTCTATTATGATAATGGATAAGTAGATCTTGAGCTGCGGCGGCGGAGAAGAGAAGACAGCTTCTGTGCCCGGTGCGGCGGTGCCCTAGATCTCCCGACTTCCGGCTCCCCATTCCGCGGATCTCCCTCTCCCCATTCTTCGTCGTCCCAAGGTATGTCCCTCCTATGTATTTTTTTTAGCATAGGCCGGGAGGAGGTTCCGGCGAGGGGGGCTTATCTTGTAACAGGGCAACGAGGCTGGACTTGATGTTGGGACTTGGGACCGAACTAGTGCAGCAGCGCTGAATATGGGATTATCTCAAGAAAACAGTACGAGTATCTTTGAGGAAAGATAATGATTTATTGATTTAATTGAAAGAATCAGGATGACTGTTAGTCTGTTACTGCATGGGCTGGCCGAATATCATTTTGGTTCTCACCTGGTCTTCATTTTTATGTGCACTATATTTTAAGTTTCTTAGTGCTTTAGTAATCATATTTACCTCCATTTTATAACTATTTAAAAGATGCTTTAGTTATATGAAGTACGCTTTAGTTATATGAAGTCTGTAGTGTCACTTTGTCAGTAATTTTGAATAGTTAACTACATGACATGGCATTTACTTCAGCTTTTAGGAATACTGAAATGTTGTTCATAGCTTAAATTTTGTAAATAAACTGATCATGATTTTTTTATGCATGCAATAACATGATAGACATTATAAAGCTTAGATTATATGCATCTATAAAGTTGCATTTTATGCTCATACATTTTTATTGATTTCTATGCAAAATAGGTTAATGTCTACGATGGATAGCAATGAAAATATGGCTGAAGTTTCAAGTGTACTTCGTTGTGGTAGTTCTCAAGCTATAGAGCCTTCTAATACAGATAGCTCTAAAACGAACAAAAGAAAGAGATCGGAGATATGGAATCACTATTGTGAGGTACAAAACCAAAAGGACAAGGCTAAATGCAATTATTGTCGTTTTATTTTTTCAGCTGATCCAAAAAATGGGACAAGTCATCTTCACAAGCATACTAATATTTGTAAGGCAAAAAAATTTCATGATAAGAAACAGAAAATATTAATAGGCACTGTGACTTCGAAAGATGGTGTTCCGTTGAACGAATTAGTTCCCTATTCATTTGATCAGGAAAGAAGTCGTGAGGACCTTGCAAGGATGGTAATTCTACAAGAGATGCCATTTACAACAGTTGAACATCCAGCCTTTCAGATGTTTATTAGGAACCTTAGACCAGAATTTCATATTGTTTCAAGGACAACATTGTCTTCTGATTGCTTTAAAACTTATGAAAAGGAAAAACGAAGACTTGAAGATTTGTTCAAGACGAACTGTGGAAGAATCAGCTTAACATCGGACATGTGGACATCAAATCAAACATTGGGATATATGTGTCTGACTGCACATTACATCACTAATGATTGGAAACTGAAAAAGCATATTATCAATTTTAAGTTGGTTCCTTCACCACACACAGGCTTAGTCATTAGTGATGCTATAGCTAACTGTATTTTATCTTGGAATATTGAGAAAAGGTTGGGTTCAATCACTCTTGATAATTTGTCAGCAAATACAGTTGTAGCAACAGAACTTCAAAAACAATTTAGAAAAGATTTACTTTTGGATGGTAAATTCTTTCATGTGCGTTGTTGTGCACATATTCTTAATTTGATTGTGAAGGATGGGTTGAAGGTAGTGGAGGGTGCTATTCATAGGATCCGTGAGGCTGTTAAATATATAAAATCATCTCAAGGAAGGTTGGAATTGTTTATGGGAATTGTGAAACAGTTCAAGATGAATGGTAAGAAAAGGATATGCATAGATGTACCTACTCGTTGGAATTCTACATATCTCATGTTAAATGATGCTATAGAATTCAAGGATGTATTTATGCGACTTGTGGCCCGGGATCCTAATTTTGATAATGCGCCAACTGAGGAAGATTGGTCTCAAGGCATTATTATTTGTAACTTCTTAAAGGTTTTTCATCTTATAACTGAAGTTTTTTCACAAACAAAAAATCCAACTGCAAATTTGTATTTCTATGAAATTTGGAGAATCAATATGCTCTTGATTGAAGAATCTAGAAGTTCAAATGCAGTTGTGATGATGATGGCTTTAAAGATGCAAGAAAAATTTGACAAGTATTGGAAGGAATGCTCTCACATTCTTGCTGTAGGGGTTGTTCTTGATCCAAGACATAAGATGAATCTTATTATTTATTGCTTTCACACAATCCATGGTAATGGTGATCGTGCTTCATTTGAGATCAACAAAGTGCGTGAAGTTCTTCAAACTTTTTATGATAATTATGCAATTTTATATGGCACAAATGTCTCTCTTGTTCAAGTGGATGAGAGGGTGTCTACATCCCAAGGTGGAAGAGATGAGAATCGTTTTATGCATGGCTATAAAGAATTCATCCACGGAGTACAAGTTACCCAACCATCGAAGTCAGAATTAGAGACCTATTTGGAAGAGAAGGTATTTTACGATCTCTAATTTGGATGCTTACATTAAATTATTAGTCAATAATTCTAATAAAAATGACTTGCTATTTAATTTTTTGGAGCAGGTTCATCCATTAGAAGATCAAAATTTTGACATTCTACAGTATTGGAAATTCAATGAATCAAAATATCCAATATTGTCTAGGATGGTACGTGATATCTTGGCAATTCCCGTTTCTACCGTTGCATCTGAGTCTGCCTTCAGCACTGCTGGCAGGGTTTTGGATGATTTTCGTAGCAGTCTATCTCCGAATACGGTTGAGGTATTGATATGCGCACAAGATTGGCTTCGAGATAGCTTGCCTCATCTTGCAGGTTCAATTTCTACAACATTCATAAATTTTATCATGTACCAGCTGTACTAGTGCTTAGAAACTTTGAGATTTTTAATTTCGTATTTTTTTCATTTGTAGATATTCCACCTCCTCATACAAAATACAAGGTTGAAGATTACGAAACTGTTGTTGATATTAATACCGATGATTAGCTTATGCTGGTAAGTAGTAACAATCATCTTTATTATTATGTTGACATTTGAATTCTCTAGTTTGCATCATCTCACGTTGCTTCTTTGAGTTATGCAGGATGGTGGTAATCTATCTTAACTGATGTTCTTGATTGTTTCTGCCGTGCGGGTGATCCTTTAGCTGTGGTCGAATGGATAAAGAAAATTGTGGTTCATTATACATGTTCTTAGTTATGTAATTCTACAATTCACTGAATATGATGTTGATGCTATGATGCATCCTTTAGGTGGGTCTGCTTTCTATTTTAGATTTTTATCAGATGATGAACTCAAGGCTGTGATTGGTATTCTTCATCCTTTAGAATGGCTCAGTATTACAATCTTAGATGGAAAAAATTGAATGTGTATATTCTGTGTTTGCTGCATATAGCTAAAACTTTATCTATGAAATGTCATCCAATAACTGCGTCTCACACCTACTTCATATCATTGAATTCTGTTTCACTTGACATTTTTGTTTCAGGTTTTCCTATGCTTTGGTAACTCAGTTGCCTCAACCCGCTTCTTGCTGCAAGATGAGTTCAACATACAAACGACTCAGTGCGATAACTGCATTATTGTACTTATATCTTCTCTCTGTTTCAAAGCTATCAATTTCTTGTGCTGAACCTGTGCTTTGTGCTTGTTTATGTACCCTTCAGCCTAGTTTTTATCTTGTTGCTCGACATATTTACCGTTATTAACAGATTTCATCAACCGTAACAAAATGAAACACACATTCAAGATTTTTGGACTTCTCTATGCAGACTTGACTGGGGATGTAACATGCCATTCTAAAATAGTGGACTGTGCTTGATGGTTCTATAGTATCTTGTATTCTGAAACTGATTAGAACACCCACATTGATACAAAGTTCATCAAGCTGGATGCTGAAGTTAGTCTACACTAACCCTTTGCATTTGTGTTGAAATTTGCAAACAAGAGACTAATTGCTTGGGTACTTGATGCAGAATGCGCCCTTCTTTGTGACAAAATTAGCAGTCAAAACTCTGCCTTGCATCATATTGTTCAAGTGAGGGCTCCTTGTCTTTCACTTCGCATCTTCACTTAGTACATTTTATAATGTTGGATAAATCACTATCATCTCTCTTGAGGGCCAAACTTTCTGCATTTTATTATCGCTTCATATGGTTGACTGTGCTCTGACACATCTAACGGCAATTATCCCAGAAATGGTGTTGCCTTCGACAGGCTGATTGGGTTTCAAGATCTTGGCAGCAAAGATGATTTTACCATGAGTGCCTTGGAGAATCTTCTGAAAAGAAAAGGTAACTATCCTTCCTTTGATGATCTTTTGTATGACTTATCTTGTGAGATACATAAAAATAATAAAAAGCCCCCCAAAAAAATTTCAGGCATCATAGATGAAAGGAAAGGAGGTGACAATGATGAAGATGCAGACGATGATACTGACAGTTACAAACACAGGAACATCAGGTCTTCTACAATTCAGGATTCTGATTCAGACTGAGCAGACAGCAATACCACAATTTTTTTATCTTAATGTCTATCTTGACCATATACTCTGAGAAAAGTACTTTTGCACATCCGCTAGGGGTTCTTGAACCCACAAATTCCAGCAAACAAGCAGGGCTTCAGATCATCTATGATATGTACTGATGCACAACCTTTCTTATTTTATCTTTCTAAAGATTGTTGTTTTTTCTTGTTCATGGTGCCACATTTCTGGTTGGTTATTGAAACTATATTCTTTTACTGCTCGGTTTTTAGCTGATTTGGAAGTCCAGAGCTGCTTCTGCTCGTTAAATCCAGATGAAGAACGGAAGAACTTAGAAGTCTTGCACATTTTTCGCCACAGTCAATTTAACACAATTTATGTTCTTGATAACCCATTCCATTTGCTCACGAGGATGGGTTACGTTTTGGTTGCACAACCTTTCTTATTTTATCTCCATCCAGGTGTCCTTCCTGTTCTTCTGTCCAGACTTAAGATTGCCAACCTATTTTCTTGGCTGTTTTTAGCTTGATGTGTTGTTCAAGAGAAAACATCTCATGGACCCGACCGGACCCGATTGGATCCGGATCCGACCCGACCCGAATGACCTGATGGGGTCGGCATCGACCCGACCCGAATTTCAACCGGGTCGGGTCTGGGTCCAAAATTAGGACCCGAACAAAAAACCGGGTCGGGTCGGGGTCACTCAGGACCCGACCCGACCCGACCCATTTGCAGCCCTAATCATGGCTAGAACTTCTTCCTTTCTTCCTCCGACTCTACTGAAAACGGCTCCCTCTCAGCACTTCCTCATTTCTTTTATATGAGAAATTATTCTCGAAATGCCCAAACTTCTCTCCCTTTTATTTCTATGGGATTCGGCCTCCTGAGAAGAGATGATTTTCGAAGAAGAGACGTCTCCCCTTTTATAAGCCGCAAGCTCCCCCTCCCTCCTCCTCTGTTTCTTCATGTGGGTGGGAGGATAAGCTTGGATGTCGTGAAGCTTGGGAAGATGAAGCCGAGGAAGCTGGAGAGCCGATCCCTTGAATCGCGGATGATTTAGGAGAATATGGCTCACGAACGGGATGCTGATCCGGGTGATTACGGGATGAGGATGCTGGGATTTGATTTTATCCGTGGATCATGCGATTCCATTCCGAAACAGGGGACAAAGATGCAAGCTGGGAAGACGTTGGGAGGAGAAGACATGGCTTTGTTTATGGACGTGTGATCGTGGGATAAGGCTGCAAGCTGGAACAGAGGAGTTGATCGAAAGATGAAGATGAGAAGAAAGCCGTTGGGAGGAATAAGATCCTGAGGTGAATGGGAGGTCGGTCCCGGTTGGTTGGGGTTAATCCAAGAGGCTATGATGTGTGGGAAGAATTACGTGGACGTGAAACTACCCAAGCGGATGGCTGGATTCAAGCTTGCGACTGCGTGAAACAGAGGAGCTGGAACGGACGTGGAGAAAGATTTGAACTTATCCCGTGGATGCTGAGAACGGACGGATGCTTGGGGGCGGCTGGCTGGACGGTTGAGAGGTAATCCGGAAGCAGAGGAGATGAAGATGAATCATGGGGTTGCTAGGATTTTGTGGAATGACTGGAATGTGAACGGGAGAAGATGAGGATAGGCGTGGGAAGTTTGCTGGTATTAGTCCGGAAGATGGCTGGGACGTGGAGAAGATAAGGATGCTGGGAGGTGATCTAATCTGGGAGATGATCCAAAAGATGAAGCTTGGGACTCGGCTGAGAGCTGGGATTTCGAAATTTGCTGGGAGATGTTAGGATGTTGACATGATTCAGAGGGATATTGGTGTGGAGTTCGGGAGGATGAAGCGTAGATGAATGTTGTGGAACAGGGGAAGACTGGCATGGAAGGCTTGTTGGACTTGGAGCTGTGAATCGGCTGGAGTCAATCTAAATACGTGAGAGGAATTACAGAATACTGGATTAGTTTGGATGTGGGGTTTTGAGTGGATGATCACAAATGGGATGATTGCTAATCTACGATCTTGGTATGGGTTCAAATAGTGCGACATGGAGAGGATGAAACTAATCTTGAGAGGTTGAACTCAATTGGATGCAGAAGAAACTAAACCACAGTGGATGACTTGGGAACTATTGGACTGGACCCGCACACATTAGACTCGATTAATCAAATCAAACTCGAATTACCTTTAATAATTTATTAAAATGCAATGATGAAGGTAACACATCTTTTATGGTTAAATTTACAAAATATGTGAATTAAAATAATGATAAGTGCTATGAAAAAGAGGCTAATTTATGTCTTATTTAGCACATATCACTTCTTCAGCTTGCTCATGCTCTAATTTATACTACAAATTAAAAATAGATATTATATGTTATAAATTACGGCTCTGGTTTTACAAAATAAATTGTTGTGATGAAGAGGAATGTATCTCCGCTGTTAGATCTTAATAAAATGGTCCTTATGCTTATTTCCTAACAAACATTTCAATCATTAGATTTATCTAACAAAATGGTATTTGCTTCCAATATGAAAGCCCTATGGTCCTCACGCTCTACCTAATTCCTTAAAAATATCAACAGCTCAAATTCAGCATGACATCTTCTCTCATGCAGAGTATCTAGCTCCAAATGTGCATGATCCATGTGGAGCAAAATGACTCAATCTACACATTAAATTGCTCAAGAAAAGATTTAAACAACAGGAAAAAAAAGGAAAGATCTGAAAAAATAGAATGAGAAAAGCATGAAAGAACGGAGAACAGCAGGAAAAAAAAGAAGAGTTTGTGCCCTTGGCTTTTGAGACCTGCACCCTTTTTATATAGATGGCCTCCTCTTCAATAGACACTTGGTGTGCTCCCAAACAACCATATTAAAACAACATTTACCTCATGAACTACTAGCCGTTACTAAATCGATGGGCCATAATTACCTGCTGTAATAGAATTTAATAGGTAAAGCAACAGTGTTTATGAAAGAGAAAACCATATTAGAAACAACCAAATACCTCATACATTATTAGACATTGCTAAATTGATGGGCCATAATTACCTGCTCTAATAGACTTTAATAGGTAAAGCAACAGTGTTTATGAAAGAGAAAACCATATTAGAGACAACTAAATACCTCATACATTACTAGCCGTTACTAAATTGAAGGGTCATAATAGCCTACCAGATGTGATATAATTTAACAGGTAAAGCAACAACATTTATGAAATAGAAAACCATATGAGAAACAACTAAATGCCTCATGCATTACTAGCCGTTACTAAATGGGTGGAACATAAAACGATACTTAATACAATAGAATTTAATAGAAAAAACGACAACAGTTGTAAAAGAGTGAACTCAAAAAAAGTTTGCAATTTCGCTGAGCATTTTATATAGCTGGCCTCCAATAATAACCTTCGTAGCCACTTCACGAATTTCACTTTATGCAATTTGCCACCTCATTGTTGGGCCTTAATTGTCTTCTTAATCCGGCATTATCAAATAATGGGCCATAAAGGGTAACCCATTAAATGGGCAAAGGACTATAATTGAGAAATCTAGAGGGAGAAATAAAAGACACTAAACAAGAAAACACATAAACTTCCAACGTGTCTTCTAGTTGCATTCAAGATATAGATTGAATTAGAATCTCCATTATTATTATGATGCAATTAGTTTCAAGTAATTATACTAGGATAATTATAGTAATATAAGTTTGTAGATAACAACCATTTTAACACGGGGCATGTCTTACGCTAAAATAAGTACATATATTTATTCCGTACGTAAAGATTTAAGGCTTGCACTTGTACATGTATTTTTAATATATTTAGTATAAGGTTTCCTGTCACATGAATTAGGGATGTTTCTAGCAAGGGTGCAAATGGGTCGGGTCGACCCGTGACTCGACCTGACCCGATCCGAATTTTAGGATCCGCGGATCCGGGTCGGATCCTAAAATTGGATCCGAATTATTTTCTAGATCGGGTCTGGATTTACTGAATCGGACTTGACCCGACCTGAACGGACCTGAAGAGAAAGAGAGGAAACACAAAAGAGAGTTTTTTTTTTTTTTGTATGTGTGTGAGTTGTGATACTATTGGTCGTTTTTAAGTGAATTTACGGCGGGTTTTCAAGGCAGACAGCAAGGAGATACGGATTTCATAGGAGCTTGTTAGCTTGCTTCCATGGTCTTATTATTCTCTAAGGGATGGGAAATGCCAGCCAACGAGGAGGAAAAGTTTTGTGCCAAAAAAAAAAAAAAAAAAAATTGAGGAGGAGGAAAAGCCCCAAGGGGAGTAGGGTTCAAATGTGGAAGGATAGCAACAAGCATAGGTTCACAGAATCCAAAGGAACCTCGGCCCGTCAGGATTCTCTCTCGATCTATTACACTGTTGGTACCTCTGGTGTCTCGGTAGCTGGCTTTTTTTTTTTTACTTCTGTTTCTTGGTTTTGTTTCTTTTAACTTTTGAAGGGAGAAAGTGAGGGAACACTGAACTAAATATGGGTCATGTGCCAGTTTTCTGCAATGGAATTGGATTTTGGAAGAAGGTCTGGGATTTTTTTTGTCCTCCTGAGAGGGGGAGCAGGGAGACACCAAGTTCCGTCCAATCAGTCATATAGATAAAAAATAGTGTGATATGAAATTTGGCTTGTAGATCGACTTAGTTAGTAAGTCATGGGTCATCCGTTCTGACTGGAGGTCAATTACAAGTCTTTCGAGTCATGGGTCACCCAGCACCTCATAATTATGATATGACCAAATTAGATTTGCCCAAATTCTTTTCCAAAAGCTTGACTGATCCGGATCCGACTCCGACCCAAACCCAACCCGGATCCGACTGGGATCCGACCTAATCCGATCTTCAACCGGGTCAGATCTAGGTCCAAACTTAAAACTCAAACAAAAAACCGGATCAGATCGAGGTCACTTAGGATCTGACCCGACCCTACCCATTTGCACTCTTAGTTCCGGGTGCTTCTTGCATCAAAAGTTTCCTTTGTAGGAATTAGGATAAGAAAATAAAATGATTCAAATGACCAACAATTTATTGTTTGTATTTCTAGGATAATCAAAATTCACTAGTAGTAACCACCAAAGTCCTCAATTCTTAAATGAATAGCAAAAACTATATATTCTATGGATCTAATTAGCATACATGTATCATGTTCTATATCTATTTTGAGGTTTTTTGCAAGTTTTTGGAGAAAAAGTGATGTCGGAAAAATAAAAAGTGGAAAAGACAAACACAACGAGCAAACCAAAACCATCCAAAAATCTAAGATAAATGGTGAACCCAAATTCCTAAGAATAAGAACAATGGATAGATAAAAACTCACCACCCAAAAAAATCCACCAAAATGATATTGAGTTTGATGAAAAAGAAAACTCACCACCCAAAGAAATCTACCCTAGGGATATAGAGTTTTAGTGATCACCACTTAAAGATAATTTTTCTGAGATACAGAGGAAGAACATACTCACTACCCAAAGAAACGCTTAAAGATACAGATCACTCAAAAGAAGGAACTCGTCAAGCCAAAGGCTTAATCCTTAAGTCATTCAAACTTGAAATTAAATTCTGAAAACATACTCACTACCCAAAGAAACGCCTAAAGATACAGATCACTCAAAAGAAGGAACTCGCCAAGCCAAAGGCTTAATCCTTAATTCACTCAAACTTGAAATTAAATTCTGAAAACATAACATAGGGCATGCCTTTATATAGGCACGTTTGAAATGCTTTTCAAGCAATTACAATCAATAATCCTAAACGTGAGGAGAAAGAAAAACACTATAAGAAAAAAAGACTATATTAAAAAACATGAGGAAAAGCATCCTAAACTTAGAAAAAAAAGAAAAATAACATAAATAGACGTTCCAAAATTTGTCTTTGCTTAGGCATAAATCAAAAATAAATTGCAATACAAAAATTTTCTTTTTGGCTCCTCCGGTTGAAAAGGACTCTCCTTATGCACCCGTGTCAAAATCGCCATAGACAAAATTTCTTTTTGGCTCCTCTATTTGAAAAAAACTCTCCTTAAGCACCCATGTCATTCTCCCCCGGTTGAAAAGGACTCATCCTCAAGTCTGGACCAGCTTCATCTTCATCTCTATGATAAGAAGGCAAGTCGGATACATTGAATGTAGCTGAAAACACCGTAGTCTCTTGGGAGTTCAACTTTGTAAGCATTCTCTCCGACACGTCGCAACATTTTGAATGGACCATTAGCTCGTGGCATTAGCTTCCCATTAGCTTCCCATACTTTCTAGTTGGAAAACGCTCATTCCGAAGATGAATCCACGTCAAATCTCCTTCCTTGAAAGCCATCAGCTTACGATGCTTGTTGGCACTAGCACGATACTTCTCATTTTGTTTGACAATCTTCTCTCTAATCTGCTCATGCATTTTCTTAATAGCCTAGGCTCACTCATCAGCATCTCTGCTGAATTGTTGTGTTGAAGGAATAGGAGCCAAATCCAAGCGACTAATTGGATTAAGGCCATATACTATTTCAAAATGACCATAACCAGTAGTTTGTCTTGTGCAACGGTTGTAGGCAAACTCCGCCTGAGCTAACATAAGATCCCACTGACAAATATTTTTATCCACAAGGCTCCTCAATAAATTTTCCAAGCTTCGGCTAACAACTTCAATTTGACTATCGATTTGTGGATGATATAACGTGCTGAAAGTAACTTCGTTCAAGCTTTCTCCATAAAATATGCCAAAAGTGACTCATGAACTTGGTATCTCGATCCGAGACAATCATTTTTGGCACACCATGAAGAAAATGCTACCTCCAAATATGAAGAAATCTTAGCAATTTTTCACTGTTAAATAAAAATATGCAGGAACGAAAGAAGGCCTCCAAGTTGAGGTTGCTCCAAAGATCTCAAGCCATAGACTGCTACAGTCTTGTTCAGTTTATGGTCTTCTGCATGTAAGAAAAAGATACAAACCATTTCAGTACTTCCCCTTATTATCTTGGCCCGTAGTTCTCCAAGTGTTGTACTAATGTGAATCCAATCATATATATATGAGTTTCACCCTGCCAACTTTCCCGGAATTAATCTCAAAACCATGTATAGAGAACATTTTGCCCGCACCAATCATTGACGAAGTCCGAAGGAAACCGGACCTCTCTGATCCTACAGCGAAGCAGATGACTCAGAGAAGCAGAAAACTGAGAATCGACTGTTTTCCATTTCCGAACGCAGAGGACTTCGTGTTGGAAACCCCATGTCAGTAACCAAACAGAATACCAGCCTCCTGATATGTTCAAATCCAACAAATTAAACACCAAAGAGCAAGTAACCTTTGCAGACGAGTATTTTTTCGCCGGAAAATTTTTGGGTACTTTTATAGGATCAAAAAAATTCAAATAATATATTCTGCTAAATTTTTTGAGTAAGATTGTAGGTTGTTACAAATGTTATCGGAGCAGTTCTGACCCATAGCTTATGTAGACTAGAAGACACTGCAGTACGAGCTCATCAAGGCTGACCATAGACCGATCATAGTGCTTGTGATTAGATTTGCATGAATTTTGACCTTTAGATGTCAGGACTTAAATGAAAAAAAAGCATGTGAGGGTGTGATAATACAATATGATATATCTTTTAAGGGCAAGAATAAATGTTGGTTCGTGGTTATTATTTGACTCTATAGGTTATTTTACTTACCATCTTCTTCATTACTATTTCTCTGAAAAATAAGTAAAAGACTCTCATTATATATTTCACTGCAAAACGACTAGTTCTTGTCGATTACGAAAATGGCTCTCTCATGGGTTATAGTGACCATAGCACGAATATCTGTAAGTAATATTTTGATCCATAATAGGATTACATGACATGAAAAATGATTTACGATTTTATTTACAATAATAAACTTAGTATTATATTTATGAAAGATGGATGATTTGTTTATTGCATGATTTGCTTAATGACCTATTTTAATATATCGTATTATAAACTGCTTATTTTGTAATATTTATTATTTTTCTTAAATGATGCATTGACATAAAGAACTTATACTTGATCCGGTAAAATAGTGAAATTAATGTTTACTTACTAAATTATGTCGCTCATATTCCTCTATTTTTTTAATTCTCTCTCCTGATGAATAGGATTGATAGGAACAACCGAACAAAGGATGGTCCACATTTGGAGTTTGCGCTAGCAAGCTTGGCGATCGATATAGCGGAGCAGAACTTTAGTTCTTTAGTTGAATTATGAATTTGTAGTTATTGATTTTCTGAATAGTAAGAATTATGAGTTGACTTTTATGTTTGAATGCAGACGTTCTAAACTAATATTGGCTTTATTTAATAGATGTTGAAATTAGACTTTTAGTTATTTTGTTTTATTTGTGAAGGATTTGAAAGCTAAATATAATGTTGGCTTCATGTTATCGTGGGCTATAATTCTCGATAACACGACCATGTTGCATTCTGGATCTAGGGCGTGACAATGCAGAATGAGATATTTACCTAGAAAAGCCTATGAACACCACTTAGTCAACACCTACGCATCCAAAGTCCCTAAATGAGAAGTTAAGCACATTGGTAATAGGCTAATGCATAGAAAATTTGAAGAGACTCTAAAGTAACCCTACAATAATACAGCATGAGAAGGATCTCAGACATACTCAGCATAGTCTAATTATGACTCAATATTCCTCTTGGATTTTGTTGGATTTTAATTAAAAAAATTGGACGATCCTCAGAATAGTTAGCGTTGATGGATTCCACTCAGGATTTCCTTCAGCAAACAGTACCTTTACATCTCATGCAACAGGGCATGGTAGAAGAGAGAGCAGTATACTTATACCCTGGAACGAGAGGTAGGCCTTTTTCATCGTCCTCGAATATATCAAGCTTACCATGGAGACCCACAATCCCACTTTTTGTCTGGAAGCAGCCGTTGACTCCAGCCAGTACCCTTAAATAGCATGGCAAGTTCGCATGGACATGCTGTTTTTAGCGAACCGGCTTCTCCATCCCGATTCCCACAGGGACGATCTCTCGTACATGGTTCTGTGATGATATATCGTTATCAACTCAAATTAATTCCCCTCCCCCCAAAACAACATCTACTTTTTATAATTTTGATATTCTTTTTTTAATTGGAAAATGATTTGGATGGCCACAATAGATTTAATTAGGATCCTTCTGCGATCTATATAGTACTGTTGTGAAGTGACTGGTTGGACGGTTGTTCTGCCTGTCAATCAATCTATCTCGGCCATGAGACCGTGAACATAGCAAGCCTTGTTTTGGCCACTCTGACCGGCATCCAGCTTGATGGAGAGCATAAGGTGGTAGAGAAGGAAAGGGCCCAGTACTCTCCCAAGTGCCCACCTCACCATTAATAGCCCGGCCTTTCAAGTTCTTCCGGGCAGTGGGCAGGTCAAGAACCCTTTGTGGCCGCATTGCTACCTTGACCTGGGGTTTAAGGGTTTAAGGGCCTTAAAAAAAGTATAGAGTGGGGAGGGAAGGAAAAGCCAGAACAATGGGCTGTTGGTCTTTCTCGGAACACAGATCCCTATGGAATGCAGGAGGGTGCTAGGACTCCATAGGTGTTTCTCTGAGAGAAGCCGAGGGGGCTGAGTTCTCCAAATCTTTCAGCTTCTTTGCATCAGGCCTAGTGGAGAGCAGGCTGAAAGAGGAAGACGAAGTCAATGAACAACAGCAACAGCTGCAGCAGCAGCACGGCTGGTTGGGCTTCTCTCTCTCCCCTCAAATGAACATGGAGATGTCCTCAGAACCGCATCACCAACCAAATAATCCAAGTCATTATCACCAAGCGCAGCCCACCCATGCTGCTGTCCCCTCTGCAGTCCCATGCAGCTTCTTTCTGTCTCCACCTAAGCTTAACAGCTCGGGTCTCTCTCTGCTATGGAGTTGAAGGGGATCGAGAACGGGGGGCTCTATTCTCAGTTGTCTGTAATGCCGCTGAAGTCTGACGGGTTTCTTTGCATCATGGAAGCCCTCAGCAGATCACAGCAGCAAGGTATGTCCCGACTGCTGCTTAATTTTCTTTCTTTAGATTCTTGCAGCTTCCTGACAAGCTACTGTTTCTAAGAACACTTTGACATCCTTCTTTCTCCCTTTTTGTTGAATGTGGTGAAGGAAGAATGGTGCCATCTCCGTCCCCAAAACTGGAAGATTTCTTAGGTGCTGGTCCAAACATGGGGTACCTCCCATCATCAGTACGGGAACAACGAAAGGGGAGCAATGGCCTTCAGCTTGGACAGCATATACTACCACCAAAACTCGCAGCCTGAGGGCAATAGAAGCCATCCTCTGGACCTCCTGCAAGTGCACCAGCACCAGCAGCAGCATCCATACTTCCGGCCGCTGCAAGAAGGCTTGTGCTCTGGGCTAACAGGCCATGAGATTTATCAGGGTCCATTGGAGGAAGAACCAATGGCTGATGAAGGAATTCCAAGTTTGAGAAACTGGGTAGCCGGGCAGTATGGTACTTGCAACAAGCCAACAATGGATTGGGTGAGGAAGGGGGCTTAGGGTCTAGTTCTGTCGGTGCAATGGGGTATGGAGGCTTGCAGTCCTTGAGCTTGTCCATGAGCCCTGGCTCTCCACAGCTCCACAGCAGATAATCCGTGTCCAAACCGTTGCACTAAGATTGCATTGGCGCATGCGAGCTGGCCAAAGACTCATCTTGGTCCCTTCTTAAGAATTAAGGGCTCGTTTGGTTCGCGGAAAGCATTTTCCTTCCTAGAAATATGATTCCTGGGAAACAAATTCCTAGGAAGAGGATGCCTAGGAAAGTATTTTTGGCATGTTTGGTTGACCATGGGGAAAGTGACAAATTTCCAAGGTGCTTATGTTTGGTTGGCCATCTACTTTCGTAGGAAAGTTATATATAATTCCTATTATGCCCTTAATAAAAATTAGGTTTTTAATGCCTCTTTAATGCTTCTTTAATACTGAAGGGGCTTTTTGGGAAAAAGTAAAAATGAAGTGATTCCCGCCTCATGGGAAAGTAACTTTTCCATGTTTCTCATGGGAAAGACTTTCCCATGAAATGTGGGAATTACATTCCTATGGGAATACAACTTTCCCTTCTCTCTCCTTTGAAAACTCCAACCAAACAAGAGGCATCTCATTACTTTTCCGTTGACCACACTTTCCCCCCTTCTTTTCCCGCGAACCAAACGAGCCCTAAGGCCCAAGCAAGAGAAAGGAGACTGGACCTAACCCGTGCCCCACTCATCTTGGATTGGACGTTGCTTCCGGGTTCAGGCGCGTAGCAGATTGGGTGGGGTCAAAGTTGGATCAAACTCTCTCTCTCTCTCTCTCTCTCTCTCTCTCTCTCTCTCTCTCTCTCTCTCTCTCTCTCTCTCTCTGGGGAATCTATGTGGCAAGCTCATCTTTTGTCTCCTACTGCAACTCTATCCTTATTTTCTTTTTTTGGTAATTACAACTCATCGTTTGATTGCCTCATCCTATCTCTAGAAGTAATTCGAACTCCACACGTATTCCAAGTCCGAAACTAAAACCAACTCCCCCGGCCCGCTCCCGCACTATATATAGAAGCAGAAGATCGTATCGATTCTTTCATCTTTCTCTCTATCTCTTTGTTCGTTGTTGAGTTCTTCTCTCTGGTGGGGGTATGATGGAGCCGTCGACGTCTTATTCTCCTTCTTCTTCTGCTGCTTCTTCCTCATCCTCTTGGAACGAAGTGAAGCTCTTTGTGGGAGGGATTTCGGGGGAAACGACGGAGCACCGGCTGGTGGAGTACTTCTCCAAGTACGGCGAGGTGGCGTGGGCCAATGTCGCCGAGAACAAGATTACCGGTCGCAGCAGGGGCTTCGCCTTCGTCAGGTTCGTCGACTCCGCAGCCGCTGAGAGGGCTCTTGCCGAGACCAGAGAGCACGTCATTTTGGGGAGAAAGGTCAGTTATACTTTTTTCTTTGTTACGCTTGGTTCTTGGTTATTATCTGACTGCAAAAACGAATATACGCAACTTCAATCTTGGTTCTTTCAATGCCAAGAAGGAAAGGAGGATTAGTTTTTGTTATTATTTTCATTGTTCTTGGTTATTATTTTATTGCAATGAGGGAAAGAAATTGGTTATAGTTGGGTTGTTATTTCTCTGCGTAGAAGAATAGATGTTGGTTCGTGGTTACTATTTGACTCTGTAGGTTATTTTACTTACCATCTCCTTTGTTACTATTTCTCTGAAAAATAGAAAAAAGATTAGTTCCTGGTTATTATATATTTCCCGGCAAAACGACTAGTTCTTGTTTATTTTCTTACATTAAGTAAAGGGAAATATATTTCTTCTTGGTTATTATTTGACCTTGTAGATTGATTATTTTTTTTTAGAAAGAAAATTCGTAGGTTGATGTTAATTCATATTTCCTTGTTACAACACAAGCATGTGGTTGATTGCTTTCCCTTTTTCTTTTCTGGTATTTCTTGTTAGACTTATATTTGGTGTTAACTTTCTCTTTTTCCAGACTGCAAAACAGGATGATATTGTTCATCCTTTCCTATTTAATTTCAAACTCATTACAATAATGCTGTATCTTTTTTATCTTGGTTGCGTGACCACTTTGGAAAGTCTAAATTTTTCTCGATAGTCAAAAGTTGTTGGAGAAGAAAGATGAAACTATTTATGTTGGTTATTTCTATTTTTGTAAAATTATTCTGTGGAAATTCCTCCTTGTGGACTTCTTTGTTTTTTTTACTTTGTTGAGCCAAAGGGAAAGAAATTCTTGGTCGCATGCAATTTATTCGACATGCGATTTCTCAAGATAAGAAATGTTATCTGGTATCTTTTAGTGAAAATTGTAGTTGCAGGAAAGGTAAAGCATTGTGAGGTTTTTCATTAATAAGATATTCTGTAATTAATGAAGAACTGATTATATAGGGCTTGCAACATCAGACACATGCTTTGCTGTTTTTCCTTCATATAAAATGTTTAAACGGCTGACAAATCTCATGTAAAAAAAGCAAGATAAATGATTTGGGATGTAAAATGGCATATTTAGTTTAGAAAAAAAGGATAGAGAATTCAAAATCCTATACTGTTTGCAACAAAGTTAGACATGCATAATTTTATATGTTAGTATAATTAATTTCGATATTGGAGAACACATACATCATGCATCTGCACCACCCTCAATAGCCCTGTACATAAGGCATTGAGGCATTCTCAGAGTGCCTTGCCCTGAGATGTGAAAAAGCTATACCCAAATAGCCTTGCTTTGGACGTAGGTATTTTTCTTTCTCATAGTCTGTCTAATTTTCTTTGTATACTATTTATTTATTTTTGGATAATGTTTTTTCAGGTAGAAGTGAAAAAGGCCATACCCAAATACCTTGGGTACCAAAATCATCACAAGGAAGTAAATCGGATTCCTTTTAACCCAAGGAAGATTTTTGTAGGTGGTTTGCCTCCTAAGCTGACTGAGGATGAGTTTAGCAGTTTTTTCGAGCAGTTTGGTGAAATTAAATATGCTGCTCTGATGTATGATAATTTTGGCCGAGTAAGAGGCTTTGGCTTCATTGAATTCCACTCAGTGGAGGCTGCGGAGAAGGTATTGCAGAATAGGTTCTATGAATTGAAAGATAAGAAAGTAGAGGTCAAGAAAGCAGTGCCTAAGACTGCGAAAAACTATAACAAGGAAATCAACTCTTGTCTCGGTGATCATATGATAATTGGTGGTGGAGGGGGATATGTTTTTGACGATGACCAAGCTGGTTTCTATCCACTGTATGACTCTAGATATGAAGGTTTGCAGCATTATGTGTCTCCATTTTTTTCTAGCTGCGCTCCTCAATATAGTGGATACGTCGTTGGATGTTATGGTGGAATTGGTTATAGCTCTCTGTATGCCTGTCCGGAGTTGGTGCCAGCATGGAATTGGTATGAGGTCTAGAGCAGCAACTAATTTTTTTGCTTCGACTCAATGATTGCAGCAAATACAATGCAACAAATGAATTTTTTCATGTTATTGTACTTTTTTATTTGGTCAAGGAACTTCTCCTGGCAAACTAATTTCACAGTTTTTTAACTTTCTGTGGACTGTGAAATATTGTTCTGTGTTATTTACATACAATTAGAAAAGTGGCTACAATAATATTTACATTGGAATTTATTGGATCCATTAACAGTCGATGTATTTATGGGTTGATATGCATTTTTTATTTAACTATGTGGCTTTTTAATTTGTTCGGCTGGGATAACAAGGATGGATGAATGGATATATGTTGATTTGTTTGCTCTACTATATAGTGTAGATGGATATTGACTTCTTGGCTCTAGAACTGAATTGGACCTTTCGCCTGCATTGTGATTCATCGCGGTATCCATTCTCGATCGGGATTGCCGAGACCTCAAAGTTTCTAGACCATATTTTGAAAGAATCATCCATCAGATATTTCATTTGGATCAAAAAGTTCACTTCAAAGTCATCGTATACAAAATCTCACAGATTTTAAAAGGAAAAGAAACGAATGGCTGATGGGGTTTAAAAACATCCAAAGAATGGCATGAGATACAGGTACCCCTATGTTTTCCGAGAGATGCCCCTCCGCTTCCTCTCCTCTCCTCCCCTTCTCCAAGTCTGATAGCCCTCCCGGAACCTGGACAACAACCGCCGCTCCACCTATCCCTCTCCACCGCCTGCGACGCTCGCACAATCTTCCAAAAGTATAAGTTAGCTATATGTGAGCATCCATAGTCTTGCTACATGGAACAAAATGCGCCATCTTCGAAAAATGATCAACAAAGACCATGAAGCCCCATCACAAAGTCAATGCTAACTTCCTCCCATGGTGAATTTGGAATTAGTAATGGGGTATACAAGCATGTGTTTTGCCCATGACTCTTGGCTATATAACAAATCTTGCATCACTCCAAGTGCCTTATAATGTCTTGCTCCATTCTAGGCCAATAGAAATGAGACGCCACCAACGAAAGAGTCTTGTCTCGCCCAAAATGTCCAGCTAGGCCACCTCCATGAGCTTCTAGAATAATTGCCTCCTGCAATGAGCATTGAGGAATGCATAATCAATTGTCTTTAAAAAGAAATCCATCCTGCAAGACAAAATGATTTAGTCCTTTCATGCATTCAGTTAAAATAGTACTGAAATACGGATCATCTTGGTATAGCTCTTTAAGAACTTCAAATCCTAAGACCTTCACTTGCATAGTAGACAGCAAGGAATATCTTCGATTAAAATATCGTCAAAGTAAACCACAATAAACAAACCAATAAAAGGTTTAAACATATGATTCATAGGGCATTTGAAAATCCGAATGGCATAACCATCCACTCATACAATCCATCCCCTGTCTTGAATACAGTCTTCCACTTGTCTTCCGATCTCATTTGGATCTGATGATAACCGCTCTTAAGATCAATCTTCAAAAATATAGAAGCACTATGTAATTGATCAAGTAGGTTATCAAGATGTGGAATTGGAAACCGGTACTTGATTGTGATCATGTTCACTACTCTACTATCAACACACATACACCAAGAACCATCCTTTTTAGGCACAAGAAAAGCTGGAACCGCACAAGGACTTATACTTTCCCTCACTAACCCCTTAGCAATCAACTCGTCTACTAGCCTTTGTAACTCTTCTTGCTCCTTAGGATTTATCGTATATGCTGCCTTGTTTGGGAGACTAGCACCGAGAATGAAATCAATGCAATGTTGTATGTTTCTCATAGGTGGTAGTCCAGGTAGAATTTCATCGGACATAATGTCAGAAAATTCATGGAGCAAAGTATTCATGGTAGGAGGCAACTCACGCTTCTCCTCATTCTCTTCTAGAACAACAAGGGCATAGATTCTACAAGATTCCACTATGGCCTTTTCAACTTCAGTTTTGAACAAAAGATTATTTCCCTCCCATTTAGAAAGTTTGGGACTGCTCTCTATCTTAGTAGCCCTAACACAATCTTCACCCCATCCTTCACAAAGGAATACATATTTGTGAACCCATCATGTATCACTTTTCTATCATATAGCCATGGACGACCAAGTAATAGATGGCATGCATCTATAGATATAACATCACAAAGCAACTCATCGAAATATTTCTTGCCCATAGAAAATTGAATATGGTAACGCTTGTGAACCTTTACCTTATTACCTTGCGAAGCTAAGAAAGCTTGTATGGTTGAGGATGATCTTCTGTTTTAGTTTCAATTTCTCCATCATTGATGATGCTACGACATTCTCACAGCTCCCCCTATCAATGATCACATCACAGACTTTACCATGGGAAGTACATCGTGTATGGAAGATATTGTTGTGAAACCACTCATCATCTTCTACATGTGCTACGCTCAAGCTCCTACAAACTACCAGAGATTCTCCTTGATCGGCATAAGCCACTTCTTCTTCTTCTACCTCCTCATCATATGTTGGTTCACCCAATTCTTCGATTTCACCTTCATCTTCCTCCACAAGAAAAATAATTTTATGGTTAGCACGATGACCGGTAGGAGGTAGGGAACGACAAAAACCAACTGATGGACTTTCTGCTTTTGGAGGAATTTCTGATAAGGATGCCTTAGTGGAATTACCTTAGAAGGTTCGACACTCTCCCGGTTAAAAAGAGTGTCACGACTTGTAGAGCGAAAAACTCTCCTACGAGGCTCCTTCAATTGCTTCTCCACCTTAGCTGCAGCTTGCGCACATAGTTAAAAGTCCAATAAGGTTGCAATTATATCATGTCACAAATTTCACCACGTAACCCGCTAAGATAACATGCTATGATTTACTCCTCAAGCTCCTCAACATCACACTGCAACATTAGATACTCAAATTCAGCAATATAATCTTCCACAGATAAATCTTTTCACTTAAAATTATAAAATTTGAGAAAAGCATTTTGCCTGTAATTATCTAGAAGAAATTTCTGTCTCGGCACCTTTCTCATCTTTTTCCATGTCACAATTCACCTTTTTCTTTCATGTGCCCTTTGCTTCTTAAGATGCACCCACCAGATAGAGGCGCGTTTCTTCAACTTGATAGCTACAATTTTTACCTTGCGATCTTCTAGTAAATCTTTGTATTCAAAGACGCGTTCCACCGTATGCAACCAATCAATGAACTCATCAGAATGCGC
Source organism: Phoenix dactylifera (assembly GCF_009389715.1). Lineage (NCBI taxonomy): Eukaryota > Viridiplantae > Streptophyta > Magnoliopsida > Arecales > Arecaceae > Phoenix > Phoenix dactylifera. The sequence goes on from NC_052392.1 coordinate 7,798,233, forward strand.
CCTTCCTTCAAAATCAGGAATATCAACTTGGATGTCGAACTCTTGTTGAAACTCGCGACTCCTTTGGGAACGATTAGATGTCGAGCTATGATCACAATGAAAAGATTGCTCTCTTCTTCCTCATCATGTGAATCTTCTTCCTTTGATTCATGATTTGGGATATTATGTCTCAGTTTGAAGACGCGCCAAATTTTGTTGAAGCACTGCAATTCTTCATTCGCAGCATCACAAAGATCCCGCTCACGGTTTGGTCCTTCAACTTCCTGCCCTCTTTGACCACGACCTCAAGTAGCCATGAGGCTTTGATACTAATCTGATGCCAAAAAAATAAAAAGGGGGGAAGACAAACACAACGAGCAAACCAAAACTACCCAGAAATTTGAGAATAATGGTATACACAAATCCTCAAGGACAAGAACAATGGATAGATAAAAACTCACCATCCAAAAGAATCCACCCAAGGGATACAGAGTTTGATGGAAAATAAAACTCACCACCCAAAGAAATCCACCCTAGGGATACAGAGTTCTAGTGATCACCACTCAAAGACAATCTTCTTGAGATACAGAGCAAGAATACGCTCACCACCCAAAGAAATGCCTAGAGATACAGAACACTCAAAATATGGAACTCGTTAAGCCAAATGCTTAATCGTTAATCCACTCAATCTTGAAATTAAATTCTCTGATGACATAGTGTAGGGTATGCTTTTATACAGGCACGTTTGGAATACTTTTTAAGCAATTACAATCAATAATTTTAAACGTGAGGAGAAAGAAAATACTATAAGAAAAAAATCATAACCAAAATATAAGGAAAAGCATCCTAAACTTGGAGGGGGAAAAAACACCATAAATAGGCGTTCCAAAATTTGTCTTTCCTTAGGCATAAATAAAAAATAAATTGCTAAAGAAATATTTTCTTTTTGGCTCCTCCGGTTGAAAAGGATTCTTCTAAGCACCCGTGTCAAAATTGTCATAGATAAAATTTCTTTTTGGCTCCTCCATTTGAAAAGGACTTTACTTTAGCACCCGTGTCAGAAAGGAAAGGTGATGCACTCATACCTTAATTATCCAGGTCAGATACTTGGTGATATACTATCCAAGTTTCGAACTTTGAACCTCTAACTGGTAGACAAGGAGGTTTGACCATTATTTCTTACGCCTAAATATTTGTATCAATGCATCAGAATGAAATATTTGAAACAAACTACGTCTAGGACTTAAACGTATATATGATTCCTCTACCTTATCGTCATAAGTCCTTGTAAACTAGTCATGAAATTTCTCAATTACTTACTTTGATATTGTGCATACTTCTTCAATGCTGAAGTTTCTAATAATGGTTAATTGCAAAGGTTATTAATAGAGATTTGACATGATGGGGGTTTCCATGAATAATAGAAACTTTTTTGTAAAACACTAGCATATGTATGTATTTGAGACACTAAACACTAACATTTAATTGTATATCAGCATAATTTTCAATTTTTATTTGGTATTCAAGTTTTACAAGAGGCTTGCTTGTATTTTCCTCTTGTAGGGGTTACGAGTAAATGTTTTTCCTTGGTTGAGACATGAACTCGAGAAGAAGAAGAGTGGTGTAACTGGGCTTTTACAATGTGCAGAGACTCATCTCTCTGATATTAATATCTAATAGGGATCCCGGCAAGGTGCTTGCCGCAATTGGTTCAAACTTTATATAGTGGAGTTATATGTAATATTTTACGAAATATGAACTGCTGGGACTAGTTCAAAGTTCAAACCGGATGCAAACAACTGCAAATAAGACCCTTAATAAACTTAATATTTCGTCCGGAATTTTTAAAACTCGATGCCTCCCCCAGTACCCAATTACACTCCTGACTCCATTGCGGACCTAAAAAACCCTCCCAGTCCCTGAGGTTGGTAATTTCTCACTTTCTTCTTAGAGATAGAGGATCCAAACCTAGTTAGGGACCAAGAGGAGAATTCGATGTCTCGAGGTAAAACTCTTAGAAATTTGAGATTAAGCATCGCAGTAAATCTAAATGATGTGCTCTCTCCTCAGTCTTATTCTGACAAAAAGGGTGAAATCTTTTTATTTTTTGAGCATGGGGTCTAATCAAAATGGAGCCCTGTGTTTGATATTATAACTAGGTTGGTAAAATACTAGATGAAACCATGAGCAATTGAGATTAAAACTAGATAGTTTATGCCAATGTCTTGTCTGGGCTCCAATGACGAGAGGTGGCTCTAGTGGATTGTCTGGATGTTTTGTATGTTTCTCTCCCACTGAATTCTGCTTCTGAATAGGAGCTGTTTTTGTATCACCATTTGCAATCAGTTTACAGCCTGCATAAACTGTGATATAAAGAAGAGTGTACCTCATCAGTTAGATCATAATATAGCAGCCCCTATGCTTACTTGCTAACCAGCATTTCAAACATTATATTTGCATCTAAGAAAATGTTATTAAAGTTCAGCTCAAATTTTATCCAGCCAAGTTCAAATTCAACATTATTATTGGAACATCAGTGCCAAGGTTCAGCATGGCCTTCCTACCCAATGCTTGGCTTGTTAAAAACTTGATGGGGAAATAAAGAAGCTTCAGTAAGATTCCTCCTTTCCCTCCTTTCTCCACCACCAGCCTAAAGACTACCACCAGCTGCCACAATGAGGTGCTCGAGCTGCAAGTCATTAAAGGTAAAGATGAAGAAGATCTAGCAAGATTGAAACTTTCATTAATGAAGGTTCGAGAAAACATCTCCGGACCTGGAAGATACATGCAAGCTTGTTTCTTAAAAAAGCCATGTCATCCTTAAATTGTTGTAGATTCCTTATACATCTGCAGAAATCCAAACTTATTTTCAAAAGGGGTAATTTGTATGGAAAATCAAAATAGGATAGGATACATGGAATTGATTTTTTTTTTTTTTTTCAATGACATGAGTCTATACCGTACACCAAATGGAGCAAGTAGCTAAAAGATTATAAAAGATTAGTATTCACCCTTCTCTGTTGCCATTCCTGCAGCAGCTTAGAAATGCTATGCATATGTTGTGAAGTCTTCTAAAACCAATGCTGTTCAAAGAAAAACACCGTTTTAGAGTGATTCAGATTAGAAGCTGTGTGGAAGAGAAAGAAATTGGAAGAGAGTTTAATGGATGGTATATTAAGCTCCCTTAACTACAGAGGGACATAAGGAGACAACATAAAGTACAGAGATGCAACTCCAGAAAAGTTTGAAAATAAAGAGTGCGCAACTCTTTTTGGTTCTGAAGTCAGTGTTTAATCTAGTTTATACAACCTAAGTACCCCATAGCACTATCAATACGCATATAGAAGCTGGTACACATAAAGAATATCCTGTAAACATAATAGCCACACATGTATGTACTCATACTTCATCATTACCAATAGCAACTTATACAACTCTTATAAGAAACTTGTGGCCACCATGTATGTTTTCAACGTGAAAAATGATTTATTTGAGTCTATATCTCTCCTTTCTCTATTTTCCACATGTAAATGCACTAATGCTCCAAATGTGCAAGGAGGACATATAACAAAAAGAATATATATATAAATTCTCTTTTGGAAAGAAAATTAAAAAATCGGAGCATTAGCTTGGTGAAATATTGTAAGTTGTAACATGCAATTAGCATCATAGGGTATCAAACCTGTGCCAATATACAAGCATTGATGGAATAACCTGGCAGCAAGTAGGAAATTTAATATTTAGAGTGATAGCAAATATGGTCTGAAAAAAAAAAGTGATAGCAAGGATCAAGTTTTATCAGGCCTGACATTGACGTGCATATTTGCTGAGTGCAAGATTGTGCTCAAACTTTGACATAATAATTATTAATAAATTGTTACAATACTAACATATATTTTTATTGTTAAAAAAGTTAAAGTTATGAAATATTAGGTTATGTTAGCAACTTATATGCTCGCTATGACAAGTTTGTATTACACAGATCGTAATTAAAATATCTCCAAACTATGACTACATAAGCTGCTCTTCAGATGGAAGTGCACTTGTTTAGTTGCAAGTTCTTTTGACACTCAAAATGCTTCAAATGAAATTTTAGTAATATTGGTTAGAAGGCTATTTATGCCTCTGAAGACTGTGTTCTATCCAAAGCATGTCATCAATGCGAGCCACATAAGTACGTGAATCTTAGCAGAAAAACAACTCAATTCTGCAGACTCTTGGGACTTGGTAGAACCACCCTCCCCTCCTTCCCCTAAGAACTGAACCCTATTTCCGCCTTTTGAAATCCTTACCTAACAAGTGCAGAAATATGCTTAAGAAGAGAAAAGTCCTCTAGAGTTCGTCCATTCCATAGCATCTAAGAATCTCAATATCACAGATGTTCAGTTTTTCCCTTCAGAAAATTTCCTGTGATAACATGGTAATATCTTAATGTCCACCTTTGATGGTAGGTTGCCAAGAGGATTTTATCACATTCCCATTCCTTTCTATTAGGAATAGAACATTCGTGACCGAGCATACTAAATGTGATTGGTAAAGATAGAAGCAAATCAAGCACCAATAATAAAAGGAGATTGTACTTATCAATTTTCACAAGCTTACATGTTTCGTGAAGGAGAAAACGAAGAATTAAATAAGAGTATAGCTCTCTTATGGTCATTGAGTCACGAAGAACCAATTAGTTGTCTGTAGATTGCCCAAGCTTGCACACAAAATCAATCATATTACTATAACTGACTAGAAGACATCGATTAGCCTTTATAGTTTATAGCAAACATGTGCTCAATTATGATTCATCATGACCATAAGGATGTTGTTGATGCTTAGATTGGCCCTGAGCCAGAAAATCACCAAGGCCCGCACACATCATGCTTGGGAGATTGTCCAAGGCCTAGGCCAGTGCGTAAGGATAGAAAATGGATAGACTACTCTAGGTATTTTTAGATTGTCTCATCGCAAAGGACCTCACATTCGCATAAGGAAATAGGAGAAAAAACTTGCAATTAAGCTAACAACAATGAGATTGACGGACATGTTTGGTTGGGGGCAGTTGGACTCTAAAATGGGAATAGGAATGAGTTACTCTCATTCCAACCTTTTGGTTGGAGGAAGTCTCATTCCCATTTTGATTTCAGGGAGGAATGGGAGTCCCCCGATCCTCCCAAACCCAAGTCCTACTCTCTCCTAGTATTCAACTTCCATTCCGATTTCAATCACAAACCAAACATGTCGAGGAATATGGCCATTCTGATTTCCATTCCAATTCCAATCACGAACCAAATGCATGATGCCTTCATTATCTTTCATTGATAAGATAGCACAATGGTATTCATCTGGTTAGGTAGGATAAGCCTCTCCACTTGCTACTTCGAAGTTGTGCGTTAAGGAGTAATGTCCACTTGTTGCTTCTTCAGCTAGCCTTCACTCGAGCTAACATGTGGTTTGAGTGTTGGACACCTTATTCCCACAGTCACCTGACCTCCCACGTATCTGTTGTCCTGGCAACACTCGATCACAACCCAAGGTGGCCACTTGGCAGCACAGTGGCTTGGCCACTTGGCAGCACAGTGGCTTGGCCACTTGGCAGCACAGTGGCTTGACACTTGGTTGTGCTCGATTGACTTGTCAACAAAAGTGTATGGAAAGGTTTAAACCACACCCTTGTGATTGCTAATGATCGCACAGTACTTGCTGATTCAATATTGCCACAAGAAAGAGTCCCACCTCTCATACATCTGGGCATTCTTTGTTTCTAATGATTGCTATTCTTTGTCGTATTGATCGTATTTTTCTTGGTATCCAGGTGAAGACATCCAAAAACTACCCGATAAACTACGAGTTGTTTTATTGTCACAAAAAAATATGATCCATAGTTTTCCAATTTAGGACAATAATAATAATAATTATAACAACCACCAACAGGTGACTTACTTCACAAGCTCTACATTTCCACAAGTGACTTATTTTTCTTGGGAGCTACCGCCCAGGTCCGCCCTTTGTTTCCTCAAAGTCAACTTTGACAGGAGCGTGCAAGAAAGAGGTACTTTTGATGGAGCAGGCTTCGTTATCGAGAGTGCCAGCAGTGCTCTAATAGCTGCAGGTGGAGTCAAGGCCTTTGATACTACAATTTTGATAGCGGCATTGTGTGCTGTATAAGAAGCGTTGACTTATGCTATGAAAAACTTGAGAACATCCCATATCCTTCTAGAGAGGGATTCCTTCACAGCCGTTAGGAGGCTGTCAACATCGCCATCTGTCAACGCCAGTCCTCATCCCCTGGTACAGGATTGCTAATGAATGGTGGATTCCCTGCTTTCTTTTGAGGCGACACATATTTATAGAAAAACCAACAATTCTGCTGATTGGGTGGCAGCTTATGTGGCCAATCATACTAGAACTACATTGTGGAACTCCGTGCCAATCATACTGGAACTACATTGTGGAACTCCGCAATAGATGCTTGTGCTCGGTTTTTGAATATTCTATATTCCGACTCCCATGGATGTATCTATACAAAGATTGTATAATATATCCAAGTTACCAAAAAAATAAAAGAATTAAATCCCTCTTTCTTGGGAGCAAATGAATTTATTTTAAACAAACCAGCCCTAAAGACTCCTATGAGGCTACATAAAAATAATTTTTATAGAAACTAATAATTTAAATCGGGGTCAAATTCCTAAATATCACAAAATTAGGCAAGAATGGGCTTTCCATGAAACTTGTATGAGAAGTTGGCAAGGAAGGAAACCTATCTTATTGGTTCCAGCTGAGTTAATGCAACCAAATAGCACCTTGCCAAAATTCTCCATTTTGAAGAGCATGAATGAAGGGGTCTGACTATATCATTTGAGATAAGGTGCTATGTTCATCTCGAAGGTATGCAGTAAAATAAAACGAAACCGTCTCAACTTCATAGAAAATAAACGAACCAACAAAAGGGAAGATACTTATTTTTTTAAGAAAAGAATTGGGTAAAGAGCAATCAGAATCATTCATTAAGATAATAAAGTACAAAGGAATAGAAAAAGAAAGAGGAAAGAAAGAGAAAAAGGAAAGAAAGAGAAACGAAAGGAAAAGGAAGCTCCTACATATAGGAGGCTGCCCAAACAAATAAACCAAAGCTGCAAGAGGTTATGAAAGCAAATCAGAATAGGTAGAATTTTCTACCAACATTTTCCCTAAATTGGTCCGGACCAGTCCTTGAGTAGGAAGGTCATGTTCCACTCTAGCTTGACGTACCAACAAATAGCATTAGCCAGAAAATTCCATCCAACTCCATGTTCGCTTTAATTTCCACCAATCTCCATCGATCCACAGGGAGGTCAATGAAGAAGGCAAATTTCTAATCTTTAGAAGAGCGACAAAATACTCTCGAACCTTTTAACATCATCAAAAATTAATCAAAAGCTAATCTGTAGTGTCTTCAAATTAGTAACACGAGACAGATTGAAGGACCAACTTCCTAGAAGCTAAAAGAGGGTATCTTGATCTATTGCAAGAATTGGTTAATTGATATTCTTGTTATAATATATGCTATCGCACATACAGTCATACTCAATTCAATGGAATTGTTTGTAGTTAGTAGTTAAAATTTAGTTGTTGATCGCCGACCAAGAGAAAATTAGTATTTTGATGGGAAGACGGGACTTCCAAAGTTGCCTTGCAAAAGCTGAGAGAATTTACCTTGAGCCCAGGAATCTATAGCAAGATTCCACTGAGAAGCTTCCTTGAGAGTCCCATTTCCATGTAGTAACATTGGTTATACAAGAGTGATAGCAGAACAAAGATAATCTAAAAGAACTACGTATTCCTATTGTTCAATTTGACAGGCCTGGAGATATTGATATGTCATCTCCAAGAGTCTTCAATTAGGATGGAAGATATGCCATGCTCTTATGTTCAGATCTTGCTTGAGACCAAGGTACGCCAATGCCAGCTCGAAGAGGGTGGTATGGGACATACTGTACCACACTTGTTTGGTATCGGTACCCCATACGGGTGGCATACTGACACTTAGTACGCCAAAAAAACTTCGAACCATGCCGTACCAATACTGTGCTAGTAAGCCTAGTATGGCACCTGTATGGAGTTCGGCATCGAGACGGCGAACCTTGCTCGAGACATCTTTGGCAAAAAATTCATTTACTTGAGTTACCACTTGTAAAGGGGCCAATTTTGAAACCATCCATGCCACCATTTAATACCAATGCTCTTAGATTCAAATAACTCCAATAGAAATATACCTAGAGTATCTACTGTAAACCTTTTAAAAGTCCAATATAGCTTATTCATTAAGTAAAAGGTAAAACTATTAAGATAATAGCAAAGCTATTTAAACCATGAAAGGTGAAGACAAATGTTATGCTATCCACTAGTCTCCATCAATAGTTGTACTCATTGAGTAAGAACTTTAGTTTCAATCTTCAAAACCCCATTAATGCATGAAACTGGGTAAATAATCTCAAAGTTAGCTTTCATACAAACTAGCTTTGAACCAGTAAGCATGCCCAGACCAACAGTGGTCTTAGATGGGTCGATGGCCATAGCAAGCCCTCCGTGCTCCCATAGGCCTTGAGCACGAGCATGAGAGCCCCACTGCAGAGGCAACTCCCCTATGACCCCAGTAAACTATCCATCCAAAGGTCACTCCGGAAGCTCCAAAGTATCGAGAAGCATTGCAACCCCGATTGCTGGACTTTGATTGCACATACATTGATGTTGGACATCGAAGTCTAAGTAGAAGTCAAGTGAAAATTTGCTTAAATATATAACAATACATGGACAACCATGGTCCTTCTCTATCAATTTGTAGGGAATGGGAGAGTTAGATGCTTTGCCACATTTTTTCGTGGGAGTGAAACATCCTGACCCCTTGGTTCTTTGGAATTGGGGTATTATGTCTTCATAGTTAAAGGGACTAATTAGGCTGAAAATGGATCGGATATTGATGTATCTATATTTGTATCCATATTTTTTAACGAATATGGATATGAATATTAAATGGATATCAAAATTAACATCCATATTTGTTCTAAATGGATACGGATACGAATCGGATATTAAGCATATCCATATTTTTCTATCTGGATATAAATTGAATGCTATTTTGGATCTAAATTAGATTTTGTGCAAAATTCAATAATAGAAACTAGCAACAATGACATGATCGTAAAAGATAGATTTAATTAAAAATTGGAATTTTAGCAAAGCATTTATTGAAGCAACAGGTCATAATCATTACAAAAAAAATATTGAACGCAAGAATTTAATAGTGAAAATAAATATCAATGACATTCGATGAAAAATTGCAATTCAGCAAGCATTCATCGAAAGCAAGAAGCTATGATATGTAGGATCAAAAGATTCATCATAAATGTAAGCTACATGTTTGAGGAACGGAAAAGATCTACTTAAATCTAGCACTATCCATCTTTTGATCATGTGTGCATTAACAATTTCAAAGAAGCCACATGCATTTGTTTTATGCAATCACATTCTTAAGCCATTTGCGGCGTATATTAGTCTTGCATTTTGGTCAACCTTCATGGCTGCCTAGAAAAATTCAGTGCCCAAGAAGCATGGACCTAGAAGCCTGCCTTGCCCCTTAAAAGCCCTAATCCCCCATTGGCTTCCGTTACAAGAGCTTTGCTCTATGGACACCACATGGTGAACTCATCTACCACCAAATCCTCACATCACATCTTTCTAATTAATCCCCACTTTAATAAGCTAACACCCAGATCCTAGAAGGTACTAGAAATAATATTTTCTCAAAGCCATCCAAAAAATTAAAAATTGCACTGAATCTTCTTCCACAATCAATACAAATAAATAACCTTTCTTCATCTAGGGCTGGTAAGTGAGTTAGGAATGGGCAAATGGCATTTTTTCCACAAGGCACATCACTGTTTGAGGAAGGTAATGGAGACAAAGGTTCTGTATGCTCGCCGGGGTTTACTGGTTACACCTAAACTTTTGCGAGAGTTGTTGGTATTAGAATTTGGAATCTTGGACTCGGAGGCAAACTCGGCATTCAAGTTAAGCCTGTATAACACCAGAAAAGCGAGGCATAGAGCTTCAGAAGAATATATTTCCCTTGAGGCGGAACTGGAAAACCGATTAATAGAAGCGAAGTAAAGAGGGGGAAAAGGGAAAACATGTCAGCGACTATGAAGCCTCTAATCTCCAAACTTTCACACTTGTGACACCCAAAACCAAATCAAGAACCTTAGATTTCTCCAAAATCGCCAATTCAAAAAAGCATTTTCGCGCAAAGCACCACCTAAACCTTCCTATGTCGCATCCATCTACGTAGAGATCGTCTTTTCGAGGTTAAAATCGCCAAGAAATCGAAAGGAAGACAAGAATCCAGAAATCCTGTAAGAAATCTCAGATATCAATGCATGGAGGGGAGGAGATTGGAAGCAGGACTCACCATAAGAAGCGATTTAGAGAGAGAGGGAGAGCGATGTTGAAGATTTGGAGCAGCGGGAGCCAGCCCCTGCGTCTAAGAAATTATTGGAAATGGGCTCGTTGCCGTCGCCATCACCGTCGCCGATCAATGATGCTTGCCTCCCGGCCGCTCGTCGCCGGTCACCGTCGGGAAAGAGGGATGACCGGGAAGTCGGAACGGAACCCGATCCGGCATCGAAGACTCCCGAAGGAAATAGGCAAATGGCGGTAAACCCGAAGGGCCAAATCGGGTTAAAAGGGTCCGGGTTAGGCACCTGTTAAACTGATATCCGGATCCGAAACATGGAAAAGTCAAAGAAATCTCCAACCCCCGAATTGGATATGGATGCGGATACGGTCGGATTATATCCGGCCTAATTCTGGCCCTAATAGGATACCATGTCACCACATGGCTTCACTTCACATGCCGTCACATGGACTCAATTGAACTACCAAAATAGGAATGTTCAGAGTTATCCTTGGCATGAAATGAGAGGGAACGAAAAGTAATTCGGTTGGCATAAATCTAGTATGAATTTCCAACCATAATGCCATAGGTGTAGATTTAATGGTTCATGCAATATAATCCATCAAATCAATAAAATTTTATTTGCATGTCGTTTGACATTGTGTGCCAGACATATCACGAGCAAAATATAGAAATATTTCGATCATGAATAAAGAAGAAAGTGGAAAAATGACAAGACTGAGGTTTTGTTGTTAAATCAAGTGTGCATTTTATCCTTTTCTTTTTTAGCCACTCAAATATTTGACAACTTCTCTCCACCATCTTGCTATCATCCACTTTTTTTCTTTATGTGGTATTTGATCAAGCAAAACTAACTTAGAAAAATAGAAATAATGAAAAATAGTATCATGCCTAAGTATGAAACCTCAACGGTCCGGCTCTTTGACGATTCAATATAAAAATATATAACAAAAATACTAGATTTCAAGCATTGTTATATTCCAAATATGCCCTAAAGGAAGAACTTCCAACCATTGATCCACAACCAACCATGGCCAAGGCTCACCCTTCCTTTTGTGCCTTGCCTGCCCTTTCATCTTCCACAATGATCTTTCTTTCCTTCACCCACAACATATGAGGAAGATGGCAGCTAGGTTATAAAGGAAGTTATATGGATCCAAGTGGCTACCAAGAGCTAGGCAAAGGGCATAATAAAGGGGAATACTGTAAGTTATAAGTGATAGAACAATCTTCATTTTCTTCTCAAGACAAGAGATGAACATTTTTCCATCTCTACTGTGGATTCTTTGTTATCAAGAGATAGCTAATACAACAGACAGTAGACTTGGTAGACTACTAGCTCCATAGTCCATTGAATGTGCATCATAAATAAATAGACAAGCAAATATTAGTTGATATTTTTTAATGATCTCAAGCCAAACTTACTTGGGCCAAAAAAAAAACAAAAAAACTTGTCAACCAAGGCCTGGTTTAGCTTGAGTGTAGCATCATAACCAATAACTTATTGCTAATAATGCTATGATATTATGACCATTATTGATGAAATATGACATCAAAAAATTAGGCCTTTTTGTGTTATATATCAACATTACTCAAATTTCTAGGATATATTTATTTTAATGTATTTGCTTTCCTATCCCTTTTTACTAGTTCGAACATATTAAGCAAATGGCTCAAATTTCTCTATGTTAAATGGTACCTTTGGTTGTTTTTTTTTAATCCACCAATAAGAAAAAAATTAGTTGTAAATAAATTTAGGACCAAGACCAATTTAGTTAGTGATAAGACAACCTAATATTTGGAGTTAGCACCAGGGAACTAGAATACCCTCCCCTACTAACTCATTTGATTATGTATGTATGTATGTAAATATATGAATATAAGGAAAATTAGCTACATGATTTTATCTGTTAAATTCTTTTCTTCATTTTCGGATGTACACTTTCACATGCATCCTCTCCTTTAACTCTTACTAGTTGCTATTCTATTACAACATCCCAACTAATATTTAGATTTTGATCATGTTCCAATCAAACTAAACACAACAGAAATTTAAATCTAATTTCATGAGTGATTTTTTTTTAATGCAAAACCGATCATTCATTTTCTCTGTCATGCTCCTTTCATGTTGTAATCTGTCAGAGACTATTATGACAAGAGTTCCATTAGTTTTGGAAGTTGTTAACCTTTGAGCTACTTGGTTCACTAAAATCATGTGCTGAATTGAACCTCAAAAGAGCTCGAATTTCATTATTGATCAAGTTTGAACATGTGTTCGAAGTTTACTCATTTGATGGATTCAAACATGAATCCAAACTTGATTTTTTTTTTCTTTTTTATAATCAAATTTGGATGCAAATGTAGCATGAATCCAACCTATTTACAATCCTAGACCCCATTCATATCTCAATATAGCCCTTCTTAAATTGGTCTAGAGATTGAGATTGACACCTTGCTTCAATTATCCTTACCACGAGATCATGTGCATCTCTTTAGAGAGCCTCTATCGGATTTCCTAGAGGGGACAAACCTCAAGATTTGTGTCCCATGGAATCAGTCTTGAGTTGAAAGTCTTGAAAGATGCTCCAAGAGCATCTTAGATGATGAACCTTAAAAAGAAAGTACTATAAATGCTCAATTGATTTGATTCTAAAACCCCCATCTTTTCTTCCTTCTCATCCTTCTCTCCTCTCTTACCTTAAGAAAGGGATATCAACCAGAAGGATTGATAAGAGAGGGAGGTGCATTGACTAAGAAGATGCAATAATCCTTGAATAGATAAAATCTTAAGGTAGATATTTTATCCTTTTACAAACCAATAGCTAGGATTTTAGTTTCAAACATTGAAAATTAAAATAACAATGTACTGAAATAAATCTCTTGTCATAAGAGGAAAAATGAAATAAAAATCTAGATATTAAAAATAACAAATACAGAGGTTTTTCACTTTTTATCAACATAGAGTGTCTTCTTAAATAGAATTTGCAACATAAGCTACATATAATACCAAAAAGAAGTTGATATGCATACCATGCTGTGCCCCCTTTCAACTTAATAATAATGTAATCAATTTTTGCAAAATCCACAGCTGGCTCACCCCTTCATTAAGATGCAAAACCCATATATTAGCTATATATCATCCATGCAAAAGATAAATAAAGGAGAGATTTCGAATGAAAACTCACAAAAGCTTGCTTATCAGATTAATTTTTGTCTCAGTTTCCTTGAAGTACTCTGTCGTTACGAAATTTGCAAAACCTCGACCATCCTCTATGCCGTGTACTTGTTTAAAATAATCATCTAGGAACTCCTTTCCAATAGAAAGGATCAAATACAAATTAAAGAAGAATATCATGGACACAAATGAATAGAAAACATAGTGATCATAAAACTCAAAATATATAGCTTATCATCTTTCAGACTCACCTCATGAAACAGTTCCCTGAGAAGGCCTTTGTGCTGCTTCTTAAGCTGTTGGACATCCATAGCTTCTCCTCTTCTCCACAACTCAAGTTCTCTCTTTGATTTGAAAGTTTTAAGAAACTATTTGCAGATTAGGGTCTTGATTTATAGTGGAAACTAGAAAGAGATAATAATTGAAAGGAGAGTAACAACAAAGTTTTTAAGAACATTTGATGTTTCCAAGAGGAACAGACTAACAATATTTGTCTATTTCTAAAATGAAAACATATATTAATGAGAAATGAATGGCAAAAATCCGTGCTAGAAAGTTGTAATGGCTTTATTACATGACTTCACAAATTCGTTGGAGCTACTAGGACCCACAAAAAGGCTTTCAGGGAAGGGGCAAAGCTACTATTGTGCGAGTAAATTAGATGCCTCCATAGGAAACAAACTAACGTACTTGCCTATTTCAGGAGCCTATAATTATTAATTGATTCGAGATAAGCTTAAGAGTTAGTGCTAGAAAGTTGTAATGGCTCTGAAATTACATGACTCCACAATTAATTGAAACTAGTAGGACTCACAGAAAGAATTTTGGGAAAGGAGTAAATGTGCCACTATAAGACAAAATAATAAGCATTGATAGGATAAAGATAGGCTTTGAAAGTTATAACAGTTCTAACATTATTAGCTTCATGGATTGGCGGCAGTAAGTAATAAATGTTAAAGAATTTAATGGAAGGAACAAAGCTGCTATCATTTATGTGTCAATTTAAATAAGAGATCCAAAACATCTTGAAAAGAACTTCTACAACATGAGTTCAAAGAACATAGAGGTAATTAGAGTTGTTTTTTTTACCTTTTCTAGGAATATTCTCTTTTAATACAATGTGAGACATTGTAACCTGACGGGTTATAAAAATTATTTTTTTTTAACAAAATAAACTATGGTTTAGGGTCCTAATATAGTGGCACTACATTGAGGATGAACTCCACATATTTTTATTGATACATCCTTTTGACATTCATTGTTCTAAAGAGTATGAAATTAATGCTTTCCCATTAATTCAAGAAGAGATTGAACATACTATTGATATAATTAAATATATTCTACAATGTGTTTGAAAAAATTTGGTGTTCCTAAAGGCAATAAGTTAGTAGCACTTATCAATTTTAGAAGGAACCAACTAGGCAAAAGCATATGATTAAAAATGTAACGGCTTTGACATCACTTATCTCCATGGATTTCTAAAAGTTTAGTGGGGTTTATAATAGAAGTTTCAGCAAGGAGTAAAGCTACTAGCATGCATATAATATTCAAATTAGAATATTAAGATTTTTGAAGAAGGATGCTACCACATTAAATTAGAAAAAATATAAATTTAATTAAGGTTTTTTATTTTTCTAGGAATTATCTTTTCTACTATGATGATAAAAACTTTGTAACTTGATAAGATTAAGATTGCAAGATATGATATGTATTTAATATTCGTACCTTTTACCATTCTAAAGTGGTGCCTTTGTTTTAATGTCCCTTCATGGAGGACCTATATTTTTATGGAGACATCCTTTTGATATTTAACATCTCTAACAGGACAAATTATCAGTACTTATCCATCCATTCAAAAATACACTACAATTACTAGTAATGAATACTAGCATGAAGTCTATAGAGCCTCAATTTATAATAAAGGATTAGAAAGAGATATACTTAAGAAGAAAGTATTGAAGCAAAAAAATAATCAAAGAGTATCTAATAAAGTGTTACAACAAACTTATTTCAAATTCTTTCTAAAGTTCAATGTATACAACAAAATTTCTATGAAAATTCAACATTTCCAAGGCATGCTGACTAAGGATACATGCCAATTTCAAAAGCAGATACAATTTATTGATCATAAATGTAAGGCAAAATTCTCTACTGGAAACCTTTGAGGGCTTTGGCATTGCATAGCTCCATTGGTGGGTGTTGGTGGGGCCTAAAAAGAATTTGAAGAAAGGAGTAAAACTACTAGTTAGCTCTAAAAGAATTTAGAGCTAACTAAACCCTTCTACGTTTTCTAAAATGCTTTATAAAGGAGTTCTAGCACATGAGCTAAAAGAATGTAAAGCTAATAATCTCTACTACTAAGATGTGAATAGCTTTGGAACCCAAGTAGATTATGAGATATGGTGCTTTTAGTTGCTATTTTTACGATCCTAGAATGGTGTTTTTCCTAGAAAGTTTCATGGCAATACATTGAGGATGAACTCCACATATGCAGATACATCTTTTTGACATTTGGGGCTCGTTTGGTTCGCGGGAAGTATTTTTCCTCCTAGAAATATGATTTCTGGGAAGCAGATTCCTAGGAAGAGGATGCCTAGAAAAGTACTTTTGGCATGTTTGGTTGACCATGGAAAATTAACAAATTTCCAAAGTGCTTATGTTTGATTGACCATCCACTTTCTTGGAAAAGTTATATATAATTCCTATTATACCCTTAATAAAAATTAGGTCTTTGATACCTCTTTAATGCTTCTTTAATGCTGAAGGACCTTTTTGGAAAAAAAATAAAAATAGAGTGATTCCTGCCTCATGGGAAAGTAACTTTCACATGTTTCTTATGGGAAAGAATTTTCCATAAAATGTGGAAATTATATTTTCATAGGAATACAATTTTTCCGTCTCTCTCCTTTGAAAACTCCAACCAAACAAGAGGCATCTTATTACTTTTCCGTGGACCACACTTTCCTTCCTTCTTTTCCCGCGAACCAAACGAGCCCTTGATGTTTCTAAGAGAACTAGAATATTAATATTTTCCCATTCAAGAATAGACTACAATTACCGATGAAGAATGATACTATGGAAGTACCAATTATAGGCAACAAAAAGAATTCAATGAAATTTAATTTTACAACTCCGAGAAATGCAATGTTCCCAAGGGAGACGCACTAACAATTCTTGCCAAATTCAAAAGTGACTGTTAACATTGATGAGAAACGAAAGGCAAAAGTGTATACTAAAAGTTTTGATGGCTCAAATATTACACGGCCCCACAAATGGTAAGAATTAGAAAGACTCATGAAAAAAAATTTAGATATTTTCCAAAAAATTTCTACCATATGAATTCAATTATAGATTATATCTTACATGATATACACCATACAACCGTGTATGCTGATAACCATAGCCGCTTATTTCTATAGTAATACATCAGGATAAGTGTTTGCTAAATAGAATCGATGATTAATGGTGTGCAGTGTCACGAGGTGCACATAGTATAAAATATAATTTTTTAAATTAAAATAATTTAATTACTTGCAAATAAGACTAATAAATGAAAAATTATTCTCCATGCTGTGTACACCGTGTGGCGGTGCATGCGGCCAACACATATATTGCAGTTTCTATAGACCTCATCCATTGAACACACATTTTGATGCACAATCATAAAACGAACGGCCGTGATTGTCCGTTGGTGCATGTAGATAATTTTTCCAAACAACCTAAAAAAGCCGGCCGTTCCGCCATGCCCGGTGCTAGTGTTAATTGCAAATAAGACCCTCAACAAACCTAATATCTCATGAACACTCGATTATTGTTCTCCCGAATATACGGCCGACCTCAAAATCCCTCGGGATACCAACCCTAGGGGTGGTTCTATATACACCCCCCCTATTGCTAAGGACACCCCCCAAAAACCAAAAAAAAAATACCCAAACTAACCTTTAGTGTAATTACCATATTGCCCTTGAAATTTTCTCATACACCCCCCCTTCCTCCTCCTCCGTTTCGTTTTGAAAAGAAAAAAAAAAACACCCCTCAAACCCCCCTTAAACCCCTCGATCCATTTACATCGTTTAGGCGATCTTTGAAGGAGATTTAAGCCCCATTCGAAGCATGGACAAGCAACTAGTGATTTGGGACGAAGAATCGGCCGCAAAGGTACGTGTTCCACCTTGTTTCGAAATTTTTTTTTTTCAGGGTTCGTGCTCCGTTCGGCACTGGATCGCCGAACAAAAGGCTTCTGTTCGGCTGAACAGTGCCGAACAGAAGCCTTCTGTTCGGCAACCCTCAACCGAACAGATCTGTTCGGCTGCACAGTGCCGAACAGAAGGCTTCTGTCCGGCACTGTTCAGCCGAACAGAAGCCTTTTGTTCGGCGATCCAGTGCCGAACGGAGCACGAACCGTGAAAAAAAAAAATTTCGGGAGAAGCCGGCGAGGTGGTTTCGGGAGAAGCCGGCGAGGTGGTCGGAGATCGGAAGAATGCCGGCGACGAGAGGGAGAAGGGGGAACGGGGGGGTTTTGGGCGTTGGCGAGGTGTTTTGGAGGGGAAGAGCGGGGTGGGGGGGGGGGTTTGGGGGGTGTAGAGAGCAATTTAGGTGAGGGGGTGGGGAGGGTGGGGGGTAATTTAGAAATTTTTAATTTTTTAGGGGTGTCCTTAGCAAATGGGGGGTGTAGAGAGTATTTAATTTTTTTTTAATTTTTGGGGGGTGTCCTGAGCAATAGGGGGGGGTGTATATAGAACCACCCCAACCCTAGCTAGAGCTCGGAGATTTCCCACTTCTTCTTGGATAAAAAAATTTCGAACTTGTTGGTAATCAAGAGGAGTCTTGTCTTCTCGAGCACCTCCAACTGAGGTAACAATCTCTCCTTTGCCGTATTTTCCGTTGGTTTTTGTTCTCTCTCTATTCCTTTGTTATGAATCGCGGTAACTCTAGATGATGTGCTGTGTCTTCCGGATTCGAGATTGTCACTTAATTAGTGGCAAAATATTGTTAGGAACCATGAGGATATGAACTGTTAAATTCGTATAGATATGATGGCATGATTTTATTTGTAGAAGGTAACTCTGCTGAATTGTGTGGATGTCTTATATGTTTCTCTGCCATTGGATTCTACTTTGAATTAGAGCTGCTTTACTATCCCCATTGGTATGCTTGAAATGTAAATAAATAAAAATGATGTATATTATAGCTATGATTTTTCACAAAATAAACTGTGATATGAATAAAAATGGTGTATATCAGTTGTTAGATGTTAACATAATAGCCCTTATGCTTACTTTCTAACAAGCATTTTAATCATTAGATGTGCATCTAACAAAAGGACAATAGCTTTTGTTGCGGGGTTTTCACCCCGGCAACAGTCCGCACACCAACCGAGCAGAGAAAGCGACTGCGTCCTCACCGAGGTATTGTCCGCTCTGGGCCGGCCTACGATTTTCCCTCCATGGGTTCGTGAATGAGTTGCTCGGGGAGTACCAACTCGTCCCGGCGCAACTTGCTCCGAACGCATGGAGGACGATTATCGGATTTCGGTCCTTGTGCATGGCATATGGGATCCCGTCTTCCGTGAATGTCTTCCGGCGGCTCTTCATGTTGAAGTCCAACTCGGGAGACGGAGAGTGGCTCTATATCGCCCTTCGGGGGGGTCGGTCACTCTTCCAGGGCGCTCCGACGTCCATTCACGACTGGAAGAAAAAAATTTTCTTTTTGGGTTCCGAGCGGTCATGGGGGTTCGACCTTAGGTGGAGGCAGAGCCGGCTCAGGACCGCCAATAAACTCCCCAGGCTTTCCACGCGCGAGCAGGGGATCCTTAACGCCGTTCGCGGCCTCGGGGATGGTATTCTTCATGAGCGAGGACGCTCTAGTCAATGTCGGTCTGAGCTCGGCGCGCCCTCAAGATAAGGGTAGTAGTAACTTAAAAAATTTTCTTTCTTTTTCCTCATAATATTTTACGAACTTACTTTGCTCGTCCTTGCAGACATTGCAAAGATGGTGACCAAGAGCGGAGCTTTGTACGCTCGGTTCCGAAAGAGGGCAGCCGAGCTCGAAGGAGTCCCGCCCGAGACAAAGAAGAAGGCCAAGGTCTCGGCTGATGGGGCCGCCGAGAGGAGCGCTCCCCGAGTTGAGCCCCCCGAAGCTGCTCGGAGGGGGGGCTCGAGCTCCGAGCCCGGAAGCTCAGCAGGAGCCACTATGGCGCTCGCATGCCCGACGCCAATCTCGCGAGTCCCTGGTCGGTCGCCCGTCCGACCCGAGCGCCCGGCATCCGAGCCGGGCAGCAGCCGAGGGGTCGCGAGGCCGCCTTCACCGAAGGCAACAAGGCCCAGCCTCCCCGACCCACCGGAGGATGAGGGCCAACAAGAAAGGCAGTCCTACATTCCGGAATGGGCAGTGTTCGAGGGCGACTCAGCCCTCAAGAACGTTGAGACGGCGCGGCAGATCTTCCGCGTCGCACTTCTTTCAGCCGACAGGGCGAAAATTCAGGCCATGAGCCTGAACAATTTTTTGGAGTCACCTCGCCTCCCTGCTATTCGGATAAATCTTCATTATTTACTATTATTTATTCCTTACGCTTTTAGCTTTTATGCCCTAATTCTATCCTCGGCCTAATTTCTGCCTTGCTTACAGCACCTCCACGAGATCGAGACACTGATCTCGATCGGTGCAGACTGCAAAGAACGAGCTTGTCGGTGTTTACGGGCACAAGAGAAGGCCGAGAAAAAGCTGGCGGAGCTCGAGCTCCACAAGAAGGAGGTTTTGCTTAGAGTGGGGGCCACCGAGGATGAAGTCCGAATTGTGACCGAGGTGCTCGAAGAAGAGAAGGCCGCTCATGTTCTGACTAGATCAGAGCTGCGGGCTGCCGAGGCTTGCTTGGCCGAGGTGCGGTCCCTGCTCGTCGTCCGCGAGCAGGAAATAAAGAACGCGGAGCTTAAGACCGAGCAACTCGAAGCTCAACTCGGAGCTCGGGAGAAGGAGGCCCAGGAGCAGGCCCAGAGCGCCGTTCAACTCTTCCATGAATCGGAAGAGTTCCGCGACCTGCTCGAAGAGGAGGCCGTGAAGGGGCTCATTCAGGGCTTCAACGACTTCCGCAATCAACTGAAGCGGCTCTGCCCCGACTTTAACCTCGACCTGCTTCAACCGGGAGCGGGGTTCGAGTTCGAGGCAGATGACTCGGTTGAGGCGGGGACTCGGGCGGTTGAAGAAACCGCTCAAGAGACCGAGGCCGCTGCCGAGGAAGGTCCGGCGGGAGCACCCGAGGTTGCTGAGGACGGCTGGACCGAGACCGCCACGGAGGAACCAGCAGCTGCTGAAGAAGGTCCGACGGGAGTTCCTGAAACTGCCCCCGAGGCTACTGAGGACAGTGGGGCCGAAGGGATCCCGGCTGCTGGTGCCGCGCTCGCCCCCTAGGGTTTTCTTTTTTGTTTTGTTATTTTTGTGAAGGAGGATGGCCTTTATGTCTGTTATACGGCCGAGCCTCAATTTTGTACTCAGCCTTCGGGCTTTTCTTCCAAATGAACTTTCTTTCTAAATTTGTGTGGTTGACTCAAGTCTTGCTTTTCAGTAGATCTAAGTTTTTTCGGGTTCACTCAAGTTCATGGACTTGGGCTCTGCGGCCTCAACCACGTTCATTACGTAGTCAGACTTAGGTTTGGCATATTTGCCAAGTCCTTGACTCGGGTCCTAAGTTCCCGCTGCTCGGACCCTCGACCAGCGATATCGCGGTATTTAGGTCCGAGACACTCGCCTGTCCTCGGGCTCGTCAAGCTTTCGAGCTCGGCACTGAATCCTGCCGAGCCCTAGGACCTGAGGTCGCTAACTTGGCTCAAATGTCATAGGCTCCGTGAGCTCGGAGCTCTAGTTGCCGAAGCGAATTGTCGGACCCTTCCCCCGACCTAAACAAGTCTAGGTACAGGCCCGATGCAAGTCCCCAAGCTCGGGATCAAATTTCACCGAGCTGCCGGTATCAATCGGACTAGGGTTCACTGACGAGTGGTGCGCGCGGAATCGATGAGGTCGGCCCATGATTGATCCGGCAAAGCGCCCCGATGCTGGTCGGGACTTTATTTGAGCATTCAGTTGATGCAGGAATGAATACAAGTACTGATTAAAATGTACCTTTTGTACCGTCGGAGTCGAGCGGCTCACGCTGAGGTCGGCAGCTTTGCTCCTCAGCTAACTTTTGAGGATGCTCTTTTGCTCGGGGTCTGCTTTCTGGGGACACCAGCACACTAGGAGAAATAGTTGTCATTGGAGATCTGTGGGCGTTGCCTTGCGGTCATCCACAAATATTTTTGGGGCGCTTCGTTGTCAATCACGAACATTTGTTGCCGATCACGAACATTTGTTGCCGATCACGAACGTTTGTTGCCGACCACGAACATTTGTTGCCGACCATGAACATTTATTGCCGACCTCGAACATTTATTGCCGACCTCGAACGTTTGTTTCCGGGGGGCCGCGAAGGTACTACCCCGTCATTCCGAGGTCGAGGGAGCTCGGGCTCACTGTCGACTCATCGGGGCATCTCGACCTTAGTCGAGGAGGCGCTACGGGGGGCCGCGAAGGTATTACCCCGTTATTGATGTTGAGCGCCACGGAGGGCCGCGAAGGTACTACCCCATCTTTCCGAAGTGTCAAGAGGTCTGGGCACGCACTGTCGACACTTGGGGCATCCCGAACTCTATCGGGGAGGCGCTACGGGGGGCCACAAAGGTACTACCCTGTTATTGATGTTGAGCGCCACGGAGGGCCGCGAAAGTACTACCCCGTCTTTCCGAAGTATCGAGAGGTCTGGGCACGCACTGTCGACACTCGGAGCATCCCGAACTTTGTCGGAGGATCGTACGCAGGTCGAGGGGTCTGGGAACGCACTGTCGACCTGCGACGCTTCCCGAGGTCGAGGGATCTGGGAACGCACTATTGACCTCGGGGCATTCCGGCCTTAGCCGAGGTATTTGAGGAAGATCGAGATCGAGCTCGACATTGACACCTCGAACTTTTTGCTATAGGCGCCCGGCTTCGCCCGGTGCTAATTGTAGTATCCGTACGGGGTCATGTATACGAGCCGGGCCGGGTCGTCTGGGAATCACGAAACATTTAGACATCAGGAGAAACGCAGCACAATTAAACAATTGTAGATAAGTTATTGTAAAAAGGTGAGACTTATGCTCCAAACAGAGATCCCCTTGGGGTTCTATTGGTAATACACCCGGAGGTTTTCAGAACTCCAGCTTCGTGGAATAGGGGTCCCGTCGAGAGACTCCAGCTTGTACGCCCCGGATCGCTAGACGCGTGCGACCCGGTAGGGTCCTTTCCAATTCGGGGCCAACTTTCCTTGCTCGGTCGGCTGAGAGACTTCAGCCCTTCTGAGGACGAGGTCCCCCACTTTGAAGGATTTGATTTTGACTCTAGCATTGTAATATTGCGCCGTCTTTTGCTGGTACCTCGCCATGCGGACTCGGGCGGCTTTCCTTGTCTCCTCGTCTAGGTCCAGGTTATTTCTGAGCTGCGAAGAGCTGGAGTTGGCGTCATAATGCTCTACCCTCGGAGAAGGGAGCCCAATCTCCAATGGGATAACAGCTTCCGTTCCATACGTCAAATTGAAGGGAGTTTCGCCGGTGGGTACACGGAACGTGGTCCGATAAGCCCACAGGATGTTGTATAGGTCTTCGACCCACTGTCCCTTGGACTGCTCGAGCCTGGCTTTGAGCCCCTACAAAATAGTACAATTCGTTACCCTCGATTTCTCCATTTGTCTGAGGATGTGCGACCGAAGTGAAGCAGTGGTCGATGCCGAGCTCGGAGCAGAACTCTCTGAAGCGAGCGTTATCAAACTAGCGGCCATTGTCTGATATGAGGATGCGGGGAAGTCCGAATCTGCAAATTATTGACTTCCAAACGAAATCCCGCATCTTCTGCTCGGTGATCCGGGCCACTGGCTCGGCCTCAACCCATTTAGTAAAATAGTCGATAGAGACGACCAAAAACTTCTTTTGCCCGGTTGCCAGAGGGAACAGTCCCAGGATATCAATTCCCCATTGGACGAATGGCCAAGGGGAACTGATCGAGGTCAACAAAGTCGAGGGTCGGCGTTGAATATTGGCGTTCCTCTGGCATCGGTCACGTCTCCGAACGAAGTCTAGCGTATCCTTCTGGAGTGTCGGCCAGTAATATCCCTGGCGTAGATCTTATGTGCCAGTGCTCGGCCTTCCAGATGATTTCCGCAAATCCCTTCATGGACTTCGCGCATCGCATAATCCGCCTCTGTCGGGCGGAAGCATCTAAGGAGGGAAGAGGTAAACGATCTCCGATAAAGCTTGTCTTCGTACAATATGTATCGAGCGGCTAGACGCTTGACTCGGCGAGCCTCGCATTCATCACTGGGGAGGGCGTCATCCTGCAGGTAGCTGACGAGCTCGTCCATCCAGCTCGGCTCAACCTCGACGCAAAGGGCCGGCTCGGGTTCCTTCGTGCTGGGCATCCGAAGATACTCCAGTGCTGCTGCTTTCGGAAGCTCGCTCATGCGAGAGGACGCCAACTTTGACAGTTGATCTGCTCTGAGGTTCTCCGACATGGCAATGTGTTGGATGTGGAAAGAGCTCAGAGTCGAGGTGAGATCCCGCACTTTCCGGAGATACTCCTGCATCGTGGGCTCTCTGGCTTCGAAGTCGCCCAAGATTTGGTTCATAACCAGCTGGGAGTCGCTGAAGACCCTTAGGTCCTTCACTTCCAGCTCCTTTGCCAACTTGAGCCCGGCGATGAGTGCCTCGTATTCCGCCACATTGTTTGAGGCGGAAAACTCGAGGCGTAGAGCCTGCTCGGCAACCACTCCATCTGGACTGGTGAGGATGAGGCCCGCTCCACTACCCCCAAGTTCGAGGAACCATCGACGTGCAGAGTCCACGTCGACCTCGGGGTCTGCTTTGTTGGTGCAGGCTCGAGCTCGGCCTCGTCTGGCACAGTGCACTGGACTATAAAGTCGGCGAGTGCCTACGTCTTGATCGCCGGTCTGGGTCGGTACTCGAGGTCGAACTCTCCGAGCTCGACGGCCCACTTTGTAATTCTTCCAACACGATCTGATCGTTGCAGGATTTGCTTCATCGGCTGGGCGGTCAACACGGCCATCGTGTGGGCTTAGAAGTAGGGCCGGAGCCTCCGAGCCGAAACGACCAGGGCAAAAATTGTCTTTTCCAGCTTTGAATATCGGGTCTCGGCATCCCTCAAGACCTGGCTGGTGTAGTATACCGGTTTCTGAAGCTTATTCTCCTCTCGGACCAGGACCGAGCTCACTGCAATTGGGGAAACCGCCAAGTACAGATAAAGGAGCTCACCCTGCTGAGGCTTTGTGAGCAAAGGAGGAGAAGCGAGAAGACGCTTAAGCTCTTCAAAGGCTTGCTGGCATTCCGCCGATCACAAGAAGTTCTTCGGCCGCTTGAAAGTCGCGAAGAACGGAAGACAACGCTCGGCAGATCGGAAAACAAATCTCTCGAGAGCTGCGACTCGTCCTGTAAGCCGCTGCACCTCTTTAACTGTCCTCGGGGGCACCATCTCTTGAAGCACTCGGACCTTCTCGAGATTGGCTTCAATTCTCCGTTGGGTAATCACGAAGCTAAGGAACTTGCCTGAGGTGACTCCGAATGCACATTTTGCAGGATTGAGCTTCATCTGGTATCTTCGAAGCATGGTGAACGCCTCGTCGAGGTCAGCCACATGATCCTTCGCCATTCGACTCTTCACCAACATGTCATCGACATAGACCTCCATGTTTCGGCCTATTTGGTCTTTAAAGATTCGGCTGACCAGCCTTTGATAAGTGGCTCCAGCATTCTTTAAGCCGAAGGGCATCACCTTGTAGCAATAGGTGCCCCCGTCGGTAATGAAGGCCGTCTTTTCCTCATCTTCTTGCGCCATCCGAATCTGGTTGTACCCTGAGAAGGCATCCATGAATGTCAACAGCTCATGTCCCGAGGTGGAGTCTACGAGCTGGTCGATGCTGGAAAATGGGAAGCTGTCCTTCGGGCAGGCCTTGTTCAGGTCAGTATAGTCCACGCACATGCGCCATTTTTCGCTAGCTTTTCTGACGAGGACCACATTGGCGAGCCACTCCGGATAGGATATCTTCCGGATGAAGCCGGCCTTGAGGAGTTTGTCGACCTCCTCGGCCGCTGCTCGCTATCGCTCTGGAGCGGCACTTCGCTTCTTTTGTCGCATAGGCTTATAGGTTGGCTTTACTTGGAGTCGGTGGACCGCGACCTCCGGATCTATTTCCGGCATATCGGCGGGCGACCAGGCGAAGATGTCCATGTTGGCCCGTAGGAAGTTGATAAGGCGATCCCTCTTGCGGGCATCAAGGCCAGAGCCGACCTGCACGGTTAGCTCAGGACAATTTTCTCGTAAGAAAATTTGGGTGAGTAGCTCATCGGGCTCTACCCGCTACTTCTGAGGGCCAACCCGTGTCTCTAAAGTTTCAGCCGAGAGCTTGTCATTTGGCGCCGAAGTTGACACCTTGGCTGGTTGCTTTGCCTTGTAGGTCGCCATTTAGCATCACCTTGCTATCACCTGGTCCCCACGGACTTCGCCAACTCCTAGGCTGGCGGGAAACTGCATAAGTAGGTGACAGGTTGAGACCATGGCTCGAAGTGGATTGAGCCCTGGCCGTCCAAGGATGGCGTTATAGGCTGAGGGCAAGCGCACCACGAGGAAACCCATCCTCACGGTACTCTCTCGGGGGGCGAGCCCGACCGTAACTAGGAGATCGACCTCGCCCTCCACTGGAACTGAGTCTCCGGTAAACCCGATCAGTGGGGCGTTCACCCTCCGTAACTGCCTTTCTGTCATCCCCATTCTAGAATAGGCATCAAAGTACAAAACATTTGCCGAACTTCCATTATCAACTAGGACGCGTTTTACATCAAACTTGTTTACGACCATAAAGATGACCACAGCATCATCGTGGGGAGTTTCAACTCCCTTGAGGTCCTCATTCGAGAAAGAGATGACTTTAGAGGTGCGGGAGCGCTTTAGAAGAAGTCTTTTCCCAGCGGGTTCTCCGGCTGGGGCCCTCCGATCTATGGTGTTGATAGTGCCAGCAATGGGTTTGTTAGCATTCGGCTCTCCATGCTGCACGACGTCCTCCACTGGTCTTTTTTCTTCACGCCGGTTCCGCACAAACCGGTTGAGCACTCCTCGGCGGATGATTGCCTCGATCTCGTCCCGGAGCTGGAAGCAGTCCTCCGTATCATGACCGTGGTTCCGGTGGAAACGATAGTACTTCTTGGGGTTGTGCCAGGCCCCGGGGTTCCGCATCGGGGGCGGAGGCCGGAAATAATTCCGACCCTCGATCTCCATGAGGATCTCAGTCCGAGGAGCGTTAAGGGGAGTGTAACTTTCGTACCTCCCGTTGGATATGCGGGGCCGTGGCGGAGATCTCGGACGAAGCGGGGTTCTTGGTCGGAGCGGTCCCCGCAGCCGGGGTGGACTCTTCAGACGAGGCAGGTTCTTAGCTCGGCGCGGAGACGGGCTTCTGGGACGGCCGCGCTCCTCATGACGCCTCTTTGCTTTTTGGAGGTCTGCTCGGCCCCGCCTCGTCTAGAAGCGACGGCTTTCTCGGCTTTCGCGTACTTCCGCACCCGGACTAGCATTTTGGTGAAGTCAACTGGAAAATTCTTCTCGATGGAGAAGAGAAACATATAAGACCGAGCTCCAGTCTTGAGTGCCGACATGGCTATGGACTGGTCGAGCTCGCGGACCTCCCAAGTTGCGGCAGTGAAACGGTCCAGATATTCCCTGAGCGACTCTCCCTCCCTTTGCTTTATATCGAGGAGGAAGTCTGAAGTCCGCCGCTGGGGTCGGCTGGCAGCGAAGTTGGCGGCGAACTGCCTGCCGAGTTGCTCGAAAGAAGAGACCGTGCTGGGTTTCAGCCTGGCGAACCAAAGACGAGTTGCTCCTCGAAGCGTTGCCGGGAAAGCCTTGCAGAGCATGGCCTCCGAGGATTCTTGCAGTGCCATCAAGGCCCGGTAACTCTCCAGGTGATCGAGGGGATCGGTCATGCCGTTGTAGGGCTCCACCTGGGGCATCTTAAACCTCGGCGGGACCGGCTCATCCTCGATTTATTGGAAAAAGGGGGACCTCGTGGTAAATTCGAAGTCGCCCTCGCGTCCCGCCCTCCTGCTGTGGAGCGCCTCGATCTGGCGCTCCAGCTTCTCGACTTTCTTGTCGAGCTCGTCGCCCTAGGGGATCGCCACGGTGGTCTGCTCGGGCGCAGGTTGCCCTGGGACTGACTCGACCTCCGACGGTTGCGGCCAGTCGCCTGGACCCCTCACTGGGGGTTCTCTCCAGGATGCTCGGGCATGGAGATCTTGGCCTTGGGGGGCTGGTCCACTTGAAGGGGGCACCGGCTGAACCAGGGCCTGAGGAAACGGTGCTGTCGGGACGCCCCTAGGTTGTAGGCCTTGGACAGCAGCAGCCAAGGCCTGAACCTGCTGCACCAAGGCATCAAACTGTTCCGGCCGAACTTGAGGAGTCGAATCGGCCGGAGGTGGTGAGTTCTGGACAGAGTGTCTAGGGCTAGGTGGAAGACGTCGGGAGGCATTAGAAGTTTCCTTGCTTCTCAGCTTCATGGCCGCGACTCGGGCCCTTCCTCTAGTGCCAACTGTTGCTGGAATTTGGACCCGGGGGTGACCACTGGGCCAGGAAGGAGGAGCTCCGGTGAGAACCAGCGGGCGGCGATCTGGCGGCGCGCGACGTCCTCCGAGAGACCTGCAAGAAGCCGGCGCCGGAAACCCCGGTGCCGGCCCTCCGATGCTTAAGTTAGAGGGGGCAAGTGTATGAACGGGAGTAGTCAATGTTCAGAGTTTTTTCTTCTCCAGCCCCCTTTAAAATGGGGAAGTTCCCCTTTTATAGAAGGGGCTGGGTTACCTGTGATGTGACGGGGCAAACGGTCTGTAGTACGATTGGGCATGCAGTAGAAATCAATGCTCGATCGTGTGAATCAATGCCGTTACTGTAGGAGATTAGGCCGAAGCTCTCGAGTCATCATGGAGTCATACCATCATTCATAGCCAAGTAGGTTTGCCGTAAGAGGCTTGATGTCCGTAGATAATAGAAGCCATACGTTTTAATTGTTGAGCAAGCTGAGTGCCTGCAAGAGCCATACGCTTTGATTGTTGAGTAAGCTGAGTGCCTGCAGGAGCCATACGTTTTGATTGTTGAGTAAGCTGAGTGCCTGCAGGAGCCATATGCTTTGATTGTTGACGAAAGCAAGGCGTGGTTTTTTGGTCGCGCTGCGGGGGGATGTGACCACAGCGCGAGTCGGGCGTCTCTGGGTCAGTAGGGCTGCTCGGGCGCTTCCGGGTCAGGGGGTTTGCTCGGGCGCTTCCGGGTCGGAGGGTCTACTCGGTCTGCTCGGGCGGCTCCAGGTCGGAGGAGGTCTGCTCGGCTATTCATGCAGGCGTGACGAATATTTTCCCCCCAACAGCTTTCATATGAAACCCTGAGGTTCTCATGCTCTACCTAATCCCTTAAACAAGCTCCTCATCAAACTTACTGAGCTAAGCTCAAACTCAACACCATTCTAAGATGAGCCAATCTTTAGCAGGGCGGTCCCTACCTGAAGCTTCGCTTATTTAAACCTTTATGGAGAAATAAGGAAGCTTCAGTAATCTAGCGATGCATCAACAGTCTTGGACATAAAACAATAGCATTCTAGCAGGTATCTCCAGGTCCCTCCTGCAAGGACTGGTACCAACAACTTATAGGGTTTGCTTGAACTATTTCTGAAAACTCTCTGACATTGTCAACATAAAAAGAAGTATCTCATGGGGTATTTATTGCTTAAAATGAAAACTTAGGGAAAAACAGAGGGCATAAATGCACGCTTAACACAAGCCATAGAAACACAAGTCTAAAGGCTTTTGTTTGCTTCTTCCGCTTATAGTATATATATTTACTAACATGTTCTTTTACACATAACTTGAATAACATTAGTACAAACCGCACGATGACAAAAAATAAAATCCAGATGACCACCACTGCATTATCTTGTACTTCCAAATGTGGCAAAACAAATAAGGTGATTGTATCTTTAGACAAAAAAAAAAGATCCACCCCCGACACAAAAAAATAAGAAAAAGAAAAAGGGATCCAATATATAAGAAAATATAGGAATAGCTTCAAAGGCATCCCTTTTCCCCACCTTTCTCCAGTATCACTGTCCTATAGACTCCCACCAGCTGCCACAATGAGGTGCTTCAGCTACAAGTAGTTAAAGGTAAGCATGAATATGATTTAGCGACAGTCAAACTCTCATTGCTGATTTTTTTTAAGAGAAATATCTAGATATCTGGTGTAAACTTGTAGTTTGTTTCTTAAAAGAGATTTTTCTTGCTGAGATTGTTGCAGATTCATTTGCCATCTGCACGAATCTAAACTTATTTTCAGAATGGAAATTTCTATGATGAATCAGAAGAGGATAGGAGATAAAATCCATGAATTTAATTTGTTAATGAGATAAGCGTATAATGCACACCAAGTGGAGTAAGTACTAAGTAGCTAAAGAAATTGTAAACTATTAGTGCTCACCCCTCTTAGTTGCCATTTCTGCAACAATTTTGGAATGCCCCACATATATTGAAAAGTCTTCGAAGACCAGTCATGTTTGGAAAACCCATTTTAGACTGATTTAGATTAAAAGATGTGTGTGCGTGTGAGAGAGGAGGTGGAAGAGAGTTTTATAAATGGACGTATATTAAGCTCCCTGAACTTTAAACAGCGTAAAGGACATAAAAGAAGAGTTGCAACTCCAGAAAAGTTTGAAAATAAAGACTGCATACCTCGTTTTGGTTTTGGAGTTAGGCAAGTGTTTAATCTAGCTTATATAACCAAAGGATCCCACGGCACTATAGTATGCAGGGACAAGCTTGCACATAGAATGGCCATCGTATAAATATAGTAGACACATTGGTGCTCAATTCTTCACTATTGTAGCATCTTATACAATTCTTGTAACAAAATTGTGATCTCCCTATATGTTTAAGTTTAGACAATGATTTAGTTAAATCTATATCTTTCATTTTCCTATCTTCCATATGTCATGCAAATGCACTCATGTTCCAATAGTTAAAGGAGAAATTACTTTAGAAAAGTTGATGATAAAGGAATTACCAGTGTTCTAGAAGTTATTCTTCTCATGGGATCATTTTTTTTGAAGGATCTTATGCAATGGCGTATTCCAGTATTATTTCTTAAAAGATTTACTATAGAAAAGTTGTTCCATTAGAGGACCAGTTCCCACTGAGGGGTGATATTTTGAGGAGTTTCTAGTTGAATTAGTTGCCTTATAGCAGAATTTGTGGGTATCCTTGGACTGTGATGTTTCAAGCTATTTTTCCTAGTTAAGCCCCTCATGCTGCTTCTACCATTAATTGGAGGAATAATGAGTTGAAAACAAGACTAGTCAAGGCGACAAGCAGGTCAGGAAATAAATGATGCAGAAGCGATTTGGACCATGACCTCTTGCAATTTTAGCTCTAAAACCACATTAACTAACCACTTGATCCAAAAGCTTTTGTTGTTAAGGAATGGTACGCATAAGAAGGCTAATAGCCCAGTTTACTAATTAAATTTTCTTTGCTGACAACTTGAGTACAATATCTATTGCCAATTCAAAACCATGATGTATTAAGACTATTTATATAGAAACAAGGATACATTGATAGATATTTCACCACTCTCTACAGATAGTGGTTAAAGATTTGGATTTCAGCATGCATATTGGACTCGAAAGCTTTCTTCATAAAATCTTTGTTAATAGTATTTTATGAGTTTCGAATATGCTTTAGTTTGGTGTAATAAAATATAGTGTAGTATGTGGACTTCTCCATGTTGTCTCCATTCATTTGAACTCCATGAAAATTAGAAATCATAGCCATCCAAACTTTTCTCATGTGCATTGCATATATTAAGATTTATGATATAGAAACAAGGATACCTTGACAGCTTTCTTCATAAAATCTTTGCGTATTGGACTCAAAAGCTTTCTTCATAAAATCTTTGTTAATAATATTTTGTGAGTTTCAAATATTCTCTAGGTTGGTATAACAAAATATAGTGCAGTATGTAGACTTCTCCATGTTGTCTCCCTTCATTTGAACTCTATGAAAATTAGAAATCATAGCCATCTTAACTTTTCTCATGTGCATTGCATATGCTAAATATTAAGATTTATGATATAGAAACAAGGATACCTTGACAGAAAGGTATCTCACGTGATGCTAACCATGTCACTCTTTTTTTTTCCCTTTAGGACTGACATTTGGTGCATTCAACATGACTTTCTACTTACAAATGCTATTGAGTTGGTGTGTAATCCAAGTCACACATTTGAAACACTACAGAATCTGAGTTTCCATGATACTGACATTCCATAGAGCCACCAACAGATGGATCTCTAATGGTTTATAAATCCAGAGCAAGCTTCTTATGTTGAGTAAGAGCGTTCAGATATCTTGTCGCATTGTACTCTTCTGCATCAAAGAGTTCCTCTGAATATGTCCTCCGGATAAGTGGCTTGTGAATCCCTTTCATGGACTCAGACCGCATTTGTTCACCTTCTAGTAGCTTTAATACCTGCACCAACATAAAATGCTAATCATTTGAGGTCCAGACTTATATCTTGCAAATTAAGATGTATCTGGATTCAGAGTTATGTGCATGCCTGACTCATCTGAGGTCGCAAAACCGATGAATGCTGAATGCACATATAAGCTGTTTGTGCTACACATCTCACTTGCTTCAGGTCGTAAGCATCATTTAGGAAAGGATCAACAAGCTCCTTGATTTCATTCTTTTCAAGTAATGGCTTTGCCTGTTACAGTATGTTGGAAAATTCTATCATTGTAGATGATGTGCTGTGCCACCAAGAGATGTTGACATATAAATAAGTAACACATACCCACATTACTAAACTTTGTTGTGATGCATTTATTGCTCTGCGTCCGGTAATAAGCTCTAGCAATAGAACCCCGAAAGCATATACATCAGTTTTCTCATCAACTATCCCATGAGTGCAGTACTCAGGGGCGAGATAGCTGCTCAATAAGAAGGTAAAATGGCAAGAAGTAAATGACCAACCTCACAATAGATCAATGATGACAAGAACAGAAGTAAAAGGAGAAGTAATTATTCACCGACCCAAATGTGCCTTCGAAATTTGATAATGTATGGTGAGTCAACTTGTCAGGCAGCCACATAGCAAGGCCAAAGTCACATATCTGGATCAGAATAAAATAAGTAACTGTGTCATGTTTCTTTAGAAAAAAGTGTCTGAGTTACTTATGCTGAAAGCGTTTATTTAATCAATGTTTTTTTAAAGAGTCATATGAAGTTGTGAATTCTAATAACAAAGCACAGAGAACCTAATCAATTGGTTGAATATGAATTTTAGTAATGCAAACTACAGACTGTATGAATCCATCATATCTGCACTTAATATAACAATGGAAGCAGTAAACCAGTAAACCTTTACTTTTCTTGACAAAATATTTGTAATTATCCTATTTCTTCTTCATATTCTTTTAAGATTTAACTGATTGGCAAAATTTTCATCTCATTAGTTTGTTACAATTGGATCAATGTTTTCTTTTTGGCCTCTTCGTTTTTGCCGTCCATGCTTATCAATGGCAAAAATTTGCAATCTAGACAGACATGTTCTTCCCAACTTTCTCTCACAACTTGCACCCTCATGTTAAGACTTTTACCCAGATCGTGCCTTTCTATACTATCCACTGCACATTATTTGTAAGGAAAATTAAATCTTCTTCCTATTAATTGCAATCCCTTAGCTTTGCTTCATATATGCATTTTAAAGTCCTCCTTTTCTTCTACCTACCGGCAGAGCTTTTCTGGATCTTCCTGAATTTCCATGAAAACAATTCATTTTTCATGGGACTATATAATTACGTGGGAACTTCAATGACTTCAACACAATAATTCTCAAATAATCCTTGTGCAATAAAAGAAGAAATTTAGATTATGGAATTTTTCCAAAAGTCTCACAGTATGCTGCACATACAGATCGCAGCAGAATTATTAGAATATCGGTGGTAAATCTAGTAGACAATGCCTGAACAAACTTGATCTACATGAATGATACCTGTGGTTCGAAGTCATCAGTAAGCAACACATTAGCAGCCTTGATGTCTCGGTGAATGATGCGCTTCTGACACCTCTCATGAAGATACTCAAGACCTGTTGCTGTCCCTGTGGCAATCTTGTATCTCACATCCCAGTTTAGTTTATCCTTTGAACCTAACAAAGGATTAAAAAGATTAAAAACTGCAACAGAGGAAAAATGATTTGAAAAGATTTTATGTTGACATAACTACCATGAAGAAGAGTTTCCAAGCTCCCATGAGAGGACAGCTGTAAAACAAGATACATGCCTCCTTCAGTCCCAACGCCAATCAATTTGGCAGTGTTTGGATGATTTAGATGGACTATGATTCCCAATTCAGATAAGAAATTTTTTGTTCTTTCATCTGCTGTTCCTTGGGTAAGTTTTTTAATTGCTACAAGCTGTCCATCTTCTAGGCTTCCTTTGTAAACCTCAGCATAAC
Source organism: Phoenix dactylifera (assembly GCF_009389715.1). Classification (NCBI taxonomy): domain Eukaryota; kingdom Viridiplantae; phylum Streptophyta; class Magnoliopsida; order Arecales; family Arecaceae; genus Phoenix; species Phoenix dactylifera. The sequence continues at coordinate 7,832,443 of NC_052392.1, forward strand.
CGCCTTTCCCTATAATGTTCTCTACAATAGAAAAGAGGAATGGAGATTTTTTACACTAAACTTGATATGCAGCATATGAAAATAACCTGATATTGTAGCTTAACATGCAAAGAAAGAAATGCGACTTCGAAATGTCCTCTTGATCATTGTCCAATTTAGCATTGAAGCATGAGAAGACATGCAAACCATATCTTATTGGTTATTTGATTACCATTTCTGAATTACTACAGCAGATCTTTATGAAGTTTATTTTTCACCATTGCAGCAGTCCAATTTGAACACCAGGTCAATTGAACAGCAAAACTTTGTCATTCCAATGTCAGAATTTTAGGACCTTTAAAATCACATTTACCACAGAGTTACTGAATTAGCACTCTCATATTATGAAAAATATGACACTACTTAAAATAAAACACAGACATATGTTTAAGAAAATGCAAACAGAAGCAGGAAAAAGAAAAGTACATGTTAAGATACAATTATAAACAAATCAAAAATTACCAGGATCTTTATCATTCTGTATTTTATCCGTTCAAACGGTGTCATCTATGGAACACAGTCAAGAAGGGTTTAGCAAATTCTGTGATCACCTACGCATTTGATCTCAGCTCTCAAAGTATGGATCCAGAATTCCTATTAGAGCAACTTTAGACAAGTGAAGACCTTGGCATATTGCCAATGAAACCTACTTTAGAAGTGCAAACCTGGGGGCAGCTTCCTTTAAGTCACAGTTTGGGCTTATGAAACTATGGAACAACCCTTCAAAACTTCCCTAGACATAGAATCTAAATGAACAGTGAAGATGACAATGTTCTGAGGCCAAACTGGAATGCAGCAACAGGATTGCTCTTCCACAGATTAACAAACAACATAAAAATAAAAGGGAATAGTAATAACTGCTAAAGACTCACCATAAGGATGTCTTCACAGCATAATTTAAGTACCACTAGAAATCTACTAGAAAGGATAGGTTATTCAGAGAAAAGATCATGCTAAGATGAGCCAACCTGGCCTGAAGTTATTGGTGGCTTTCTGGAGCTCTGAGAGTGTGAAGTTCTTCCAAGAAGGTTTGAAGCAGCAATTGTCATAATCAGTGGTGTTGTCTGATCTGGGGCCATGAGTCTCCCTATTGCTCTTCCTCCTTGATAGCTTTGGGACTCCGAGCGGAGGAAAACTGGATAATCTCCTCATTGATTTCTGCTTCCAGAAACGAAAGAATCCCTTCCATAGGGAAGGGCTGTTCGAGAGCAATTGTGTTTCAGAGCAGGATGTGCTGGCCTTCGAAGAACTTGTCTCCGAATCCGAACACCTCAAGCCATCTTCGAGGACTCCTCTAGGAGATGATACCTCTGTCGCTTCTAGGGTATCCTTCTCCATGTCTAGTGACCTCAAATCTATGAAGTGGAAGGGAGAATTCAGACATGAACATGATGAAAATTATATGAAAGAAAGAATGGAAGATAAAGCTGGCAAATTACCTTGAGCAGAAACAGAGACAGATAACAAGCTGGTTGTATCTTTATCACGGCCTGAAAAAAATCCTCCTATTCGAGGGGGCTTTCCACTGCACTCTCTGGATATATTGGCATTTTCTCTGAGAAGGGAAAGAAGAACATATGTTGGACTAAATAGAAGAAATCTGTGAATATATGGAAAAAAAAACAAAATATGTGCTGAAATTAAAACCCATATAATAAAACAGTGAGCATACTGGCACTAAGATCAGGTACAGATAAATCCAATTTTTATGTTTGTGCCTGTGTGTGAGTGTCTTGGTCAGGAAAGGCATGGCAATAAGAACATGTCTTCTTTCTTTGAAAAAAGAAACAATAATAGAAGAGAAAATATCTTCAATGCAAAAGAATTGATGCCTTAAGAAATAAAATAACAAAGTCCCATAAGAATAGAAGGGTAAAACAAAAGAACATAAGAGAGGAAGAAAAACCAAAGAAAAAGGAAAATTGAAGTTTTTTCTTGAGGAAAAAATGGGCACTTAAGAGGGGCCCATCAGAAGATTCATTCATTGATAAGAAAGGAAAAATTGGAGTTGATGGAAAGAAAAACTGAGGCAGAGGAGGAGAACCAAACATCATGGAACAGAGATAAAAAGAAAAATATCCATGCCTAACAATGAATTTTTTTTTCTTTCTGTTTTATAAAAATCATGTCGGGGATGAGCCATTTTCAATGAAAGTTGGAGCAGGGAAGGTTCCAAAATGAAACTTTGCACAGAAGAAACCAAGAATATCTTTTGAACCCAATAGATTTTGTTTGATAAAAGGAAACCAAGATCTCCAAGACTGCTAATTATATGAACCTTTTGCAGATGAACAAAAGAAAAATACAACCCAAAATGAAAACTTAGAGACACAAAATGCATAAAAACGACGAAGTGGGTGAAGAGATGATACCCTGGAGGGGAGTCACCAATTTCTTCGATGAGATCATCCATTTGATCGCTGCTGCAAAATAACCAGAGGCACATATAAGACAAGAATGGAGACCAGCTACCCTCAAGAACTTGAATCCTCTCCTCCTCTTGTTCTCCCAAAGCCAAGCTTTTCTTCTTCTCCTACATGAAATCTTCTTCCTCTCAGCAATGCAAGAAGAATTAGTAGTTGAAGAAGAAATGCTTCGCTGTGTGGATAGAGCTCATGGATTCCAGCGACCGTTAGCCTTACCCCACCGTCCGGGGATGCATATCCTGGGCGCGAGTTTTGCTCTCGTCCACTCATTTTTAATAATAATAATAATAACAATAATAATAATCAAACCATAACAGCTTTACATCAAACAAAAAAAAAAAAAAGAAACATAACAAATGATTTTTTTTTTTTTTTTGGATCCGATTATAATCTTTAAACCTTGTTTACTCAAACCATGGTGGTCGATCTCTCCATTTCTTTGCTCTTTAAATTGCCTCACCCAACCACTACATCTAAAAAAAATAAAAAAGTGCATTTTACCGCACTTGCCATCATTAAATTTGGAAAGGATCAGGTATATACAACCATATCCGGAGAAAATTGTAATACCTAGAATCACTTTATGATAGAACATGACTCATTAAAAGTTGTTGCAACTACAAAATTGTATTAGTATAGAGATACCTATTCTACTGTATAATCAGAAGAACTACGCTCATGAAACCCAAAATTTTTGCATTTCCACCACCTCCTGCAATATTATTGTTATCTATATTATGTCACATGTATATGCGCCATAATTTAGTCTCTCTAAAGCAGCTCATAACTCTACCAAATTTCTAATTTTTTCCTAACCATCAACCATCCTCCATTTTGCACTAATATTCTTCTTTTCTCCTCAAGATATCAGAAAGTGTCATGATTGCTCCATCCAGCTTCTCTCCCATTCAGCAAGGACAACTTGCTTATATTCCCTACTAGGAAAATTTCACTTGCCTTCTAATCCTCACCCATACACTTACCCAAGCTGGTCTACGTCCATTACATTATGTCGAAGTAGCAAGTGACTTGCCATATTTACAACAAAGAAAAGAAAACAAAAGAACAAAAATTAGCATGCGACCGACACTTAAAGAGTCATTTTCTTGCGTTAGGTGCTGATTTCTCTAAAAGAGTGATACCAAAGCATGCATCAACGCTGTAGTACAGTGTTAATTACTACCAAACAAAAACACTATAAAACATTTTTGAAAAGCAATCCTAACTGTTGTACTTTTGATGATTTGATTCACTGCATGCATATTTACTGCATGAGGGCTCGACAGAGGCCAAACAGTATTCTAGGAGATGTTGTTGATGTGTAGGACCAATGATTTGCACCTTGTAACTAATAAATTATAGATTTCTATGTAGATGTCTTTCTTAGTCTTTCCTGTTAGGTATGAGTCCAAAAGAAATTAATTAGAATCTCTAGTTAGCAGTCATGGAAAGTAATGCTATGGTTTACCCTCTATTCACCTAGATCTGGCCATGGTTCTGGAACCGCCGGTTCCGGTTTCACAAAAACCTAAAATCTTAATCGTAACCGAAAATAGTCGGTTCGGTTCCGGTTCTAGAACCGCCAGTTTCGGTTCCGATTTTAGACGGTTCTGATTCCGATTTTTCAACATAAATTATAAAATTTTGAAAAAAAATAGATTGTGTAATTAATTTGGAAAAAAATAATAAATACAAACAGATTGTGTAATTAATACAAAATGATAATTTGTACCTCATTTTATTATTAACTATCAAAGTAAATTTTAATAATACAACTAGATAATATCATAAAAAAATAATAAGTTACATTAAATAAATTTGGAACTAATTTATTTTATAATAAATGGAAAAAAAAGAAAAAATTAGGCTCCGGTTTCGGTTCCGGTTCGGTTCCATCAAACCTAGAATCTTAACCGAACCGTATTCCTCAAGGTTCCGGTTCGGTTAAGAACTGTGAGACACGGTTCCGGTTCCGGTTCCGATTCTTTCCGGTTCGGTTCCGATCTAGTTTCTCGGTTAGAATCGGACCGTGATCAGATCTATATTCACCTCTCTATTCTCCATCCAACATGGCACGAGGCAATTGGTGTGATACGTGGGAGGTTGGGCTAGGTGCAATGTCACACATGAGATGGGAAATGGAGCAGTGAATTGAGTTGCTCTGCGTAGAATTTTTCTTGATTGAAAAAAGGGTAACTACTTGCATATTTTTACCAGCATGCAGGAACAAAGATCAGTTCTTTGCAGAGAACTCAACTAAATGAATTGAACACTCAACTAATCCCTCAACTTAAAGTGACAAATCTGACCAAATCGTCTTGCTTACAGTCAGTCTGATAGAGAGCTAATAAAAGGAAAGATCAGCATTACCATATAAATTCAATGGACAGGACTGACAACTTTATTGACAATCTCACGATGGCATGCAAACCACCAACTTTCGATTGATTTGACTTCTGAATCGTCTGATTGGTGTATAAAAAAGTGGTAGAAATGGACAGAACAAAAATCTCACGAAGACATCGTAACCACCAACTTTCAATTGATTTGAGTTTGAATCTTTTGATTGGTGCATTAGGAAGTGGTAAAAGAGGGGCTTTTGCTAGAAGAAATTATATCCTACGTGGCCGTGCATGCTGCCAAGTGCCAATCACAGTTGCTTGTTCCTGTAGCGATGCACCAGTACTTTATGAATTCCTATTTTGCCGGACTATATAATGAATTAATTCCATCATGGTGAGAAGTCTATTTGGGAAACTCAAGCGACTCGATGGGATATTCAAGCTAGTTGTCATCCCTTCAGCCAATTGAACATTGCTCCTCAACTTGGTTTGTAGAGGATCAGCTGCTGATTTTATGATATTCATGTAAACTTAGGCCAACAAAGACATCGTATATTAGACTCCCTTTTCTCCGAGAAATTATAGCCTACATGGCGTGCACCATTTGGCCACGTGACCGTGCACGCCAATTATCACTGCTCATTTCTATGGGCCCCATTTATCAAGCATTCATCTCGGTCCAATACTATAGGAACAAACGATTGTGATTGGCAGTGTGCATGGCCATATAGTGCACACCATATAAGATATAATTTCTCCTTTTCTCTGACCTCCCTGCCGACACGCTATCTTATATTGGTCATAAGCACATCAATTATGCAAAGCTCTTGGGCTATAGATTGAGTTGGGTATTTTACCTTCATATAAGCTCATTCGGTTCTCAGCCTTATTTTTATGAAAATGCTTCTCTCCTCCAAAACCTCTCCGAAAACTTTTTCAGCTGATCTAGAAAGATCACTGGATTTGATGTGGACCATTTTGGCCACTACGAATATTCAGGAGGATAACCAAATTTGATATAGATCACTTTGGCCACTACGAGTATCTAAGGAGATCACCAAACTCGATGTGGAATAATTTGGCCACAACGAGTATTCCGAAAAATCACTAACTGGATGTGGACCACTTTGATTACTATGAGCAGGAGCGAGATCCATTATATTGGAAAGCCGAGTCGCATATCAAACTTTTGAAGGCCATACCTGATTGAGATGATTTTTTTTTTTGAAGTTAAGTAATTTTTCAAAATCTACATCTAGAAGGTTGAATTGGGATGATATTCAATCGTTTAGGCCCTAAAACAGGCTGGTCAAACTATTTTTTTTTAATGTAAGACTTTGATCGAGCATAGCTCTCTATCTGAGAAAAATCAGGTAGAAGGATAGAAGGCAGAGTTGATGCAGAAGTTAAAATCTACCTTCTCAAGAATTTTAGTTTTTTCTAAAATATTTCTAAATTTTAGCTTTTTTATAATATTTCTATTAATTATATTTATTTTAGGATACCTAATCCTATTCAAACTAGGAATAGAATTCAACCCAAATAGTGAAAGAGGCAACCTCGCTAATATTATAAATGGGGGTTATGCACCTCAGTTTAAGTGGTGTGGATGATCAATGAAAGAAAATAGGAGTTAAGCCCTACTTTCATAATTCTTCTATTTTCTTCTAGTTTTTTTTTTGGGAGATTCGAGTTAAGCAAGTTGAAAAAATTCTTCCTTCTCTCCGATCGGATCAAGTTGGTATCAGAGCCATGCTCTTACCTGGTAGAATTCCAACTTGATTTGATCAGATTAAGTTAGTATCAAAGCTTTAGTTTTCTACATCTATGGGAGCCGTAGAAGGGCTATTCATGCTTGAAGTACATTAAAGGATAAAGACAAATATGGCTGCTAGTTCTACTTCGATGGATGATGGGGTGAAGGGATATCTTATACAATTAGATGAGAAGATAGCCCAACTCACTGAGAGCGTGTCTTGATTGGCGATGCCTTCAACACAAGCACCGACATTTCTATCTTTGAGCAAAACTAAGTGGTTCAGTCATGAGGCAAGGAAGTAGCCATTTTCTAATTTTTAGTTCTGATTTAGCAGGAGCTAAATCCCCTAAACAAAGGGGAGCTCTGATCCATGATGATCACCATACTCGATGTGGACTACTTTAACCACTACAAGTATTCTAAAAGATCACTAAACTTGATGTGGATCACTTTGGCTACTATGAGTATCTAAGGGGATCATCAAACTAGATATGGAACACTTTGGTCACTACGAGTATTCAGGAAGATCACTAGGCTCGATGTGGACCATCTTGACTACTACGAGTAGGGCTAGATAGGGTTCAGGAGTGAGATCCGCCATATTTGAAAGCCGAGTCGCATGCCAAACTTTCGGAGGCGATTACTTGGTCATACGATGTTCGATTGAGATGATCTTTTTTTTTTAAAAAAAAATTGGGTACGTTTTCAAGATGTATAATTGAAAGGTTGAATTGGGATAAAATTTTACCATTTAGGCTTCAAAAAAGGCTGGTCAAACTGAAAGTTTTTTTTTCGAATAAAACTTTGACCGGATGTAGCTCTCTATCTGAGAAGAATCAGACGGTAAACAATATTCTAGGCTGACTCATCTTTTACCAATTTTTACCTTAACTAGACAATCTAAATTGATATGTATTTTCTCCAACTTAAATCAATCCTCACCCTAAACAACACAACATTGCCCAACTCAATCCAACCCACCGTAATCTCGCTCAATCCAACCCAAAATGACCTGCTTCAACCCAGCTAATGGCCTGTTTGGATTTGCGTAAGTGGGCCGAGCAGGAGCCAATTTACTAAAGTCCCTGGTACTAGGGAGAGGAAATCTTTACACCCGAATGAAGGGAATGCCCCTTGCATCTGCTATAACGTATTGAGCTAGAACTGCAGGAAAGTCCTCACCCTAATTGGTTTCAGCTCCTCCTTGGGGCCTTCTATTTTTCTCTCTTAAATTGGACTATGCAAGAACTCAGTTCAATTCCATTTTGAATCAACTAAACATCCCCCTCTAGCCTGAATCCTTAGAGGTTATGAATCAAGTAGTGCAAGTTTGAATTAGGCTGGCTGGTTAAGATAATTTTCCCAATACAATCACCAATAACGAACGGCTACGATGAATCTCCTTTTTTTAATTAAAAAAAATATAAAAGAAGGCATCCCCTAAGACGAATCAGCATAAGGAAGATATTTTTAAATAGTGTCCTCATCATCATAATACAACTACCACATCAACAACAAGAGGTGTGTCGCCTATGACCATCGTAGGAGGGGCACAACAGCCGACCAACTTGAGATACTTTAAGCTCAGTTTGCAACCATTTTTTTATTCGTTGCTTGGAAGTTGCCAGGAAACGCCAACCCCCCGGGCCGGCCAAAGGCTACTTGCAAAATTATCGGAAACAATTGCCATGATGATCATGTGCTCCCCCTCCCATAAAAAATAAATAAATAAATAAATAAATAAATAAATATTTTTTTCTTTTTTATTCTTATTTATTTATTTATTTATTTTGATAAAAACGATATTTTATATAGCTCCAACATAAGTACATCCTGCCAAGTTAAAACAAAATAAAAAATACAAAAAATGGGCTAAACTGTCAATGTCATCCAGATAAACTTCTTGGAGTGCCGGGCTACAAATGAGGCGACTCAGTCCGCTGCTCTGTTCATCTTCCAAAACATGTGCTGTTTGAAAAAAGGTAAATTTTTAGATCAGTCTATAGATCTTACAAATCAGTGAGTGGTCGTTTCCGTATCTGTTCACTTTCTAAATTCAGTCTACGGATCTCACAAATGAGTAGGTCCTTATTTTTCAAAAATATCAACATCAATCTGTTGTTAGAAAGATAAGTTTGATGGGTCCTGGCGATGTATATATTCTCCGTAGATGATATTGACAATATATATATTTAATGAAAGAAATGTTACGGAGTCCAACGTACAACTTGGCCATGGCCATGTGAGAAGAGAGAATCCGTACACTTAAACGAGGCTTAGCGCAGTTGGTGGAGACTACCCGCTTAAGACTTGCGAGGTGGAATATTTTTTAATATATATATATATATATATATATATATATATATATATATATATATATATTGTGGTATACATTATGACATAATTTGTTAGTCTCGTCTCTCGTGTCCGGTTGGCACGCGGTGTCATTTAAATGTTCCTCGACAAAGCCATCTATTTTGACCAAAAAAAAAAAAAAAGGCATCTACATATAGATTTTTATAAAGAAGTTTGGTTTGATCTTATTTTTTGACAAGCGGGATGGTTGTGCACTGTACCATGAAACCTCCATCTCATGGTGGATAATATCAAGGATCCATTTGGTTTGCCAACAATTTTTTTATTAAAATATATATTTTTTAAAAATTAATATTTGAAAAATATAATTTTTATATATTTAGTTTATATTAGAATAATTTTTATTTAGTTAAATATTTATTTTTTGAAAAATTTGTGTAAAATACTTGTTATATCTTTAATAAAAAAAATCTTACTATATTTTATCTAAAAATTTAAGGATACTTTTGGAAATAAAAAAATCCCAATTTTCAGTTCTATATGAGTTTTTCTCTATAAAATATAAAAATCTTATTCTTCTGAGCTCTTCTTCTCATGCCTCTATTTTAAAAACTTCAAGTAAATTTGAAATTCTGTCTCCTTCTTCCGTGAAACAAATAAGTCCTAAAATAGAAGAGAGCTAGAGTAGGGGATGGTTTAGAAATGTAAGTTATTGTACTATTTTGCTTGGGCCATACCTAGTTCTAGCTCCAAAGAAAGGTAGAGGGCATCAGAAAGTTCACTTTGAGTGTGCCATCTTTGAAAGATCCATCTAGGAGACAACACCTGACCAATCATGTAATGGAGCACTATAATTGACCACCAAGTGGACAAATGGGAGGACTCCAAAGCGTGGTTACCTGAGGGTGGACCCTTGGCCTTAAATTGGGGACCCAGGATCTCTATAATCTACATAATCCTTAATACATGGATCTTATCGTAAGCATTTTACGTGCTGGAGTTATAATCATGAGTCTAGGTTTTTCTTTCAAATAACATTTTCAAAAGTATATTGGGTTTTATCAGATATCTGTATTCTAAGAGTACATTCCACTTGCTTTAAATGTGTTGACTTATCAAACAAAGTTGTGTGATATGCCATTTATTCAGTAACAATTTCATACTTTACAGAGACTATGTTTACCAAGGTGACAAACAATAAGCTTATGATGCCTTGGCACATACGTTCATTGGACATCTCCTTATACAATTCCTCATACATTATCTCCTAATATTGTTATGGTAGAAGCAAGCTTGCATGGACCTAGCTCATGGACTCATGGTGCACTCTCTATAGTGAGTTAGAAAGTTTTTCTTTTTTATTTCATCTTCTATGATGTCTCGATCGAAAGATTATCTTTTCTATCATAGGAGAAAGGGAGATCAAATTTAAATAAGTCATGTTATGGTTTTTTTTTTTAGCCTGAAATGAGTATTAATCATCTCCATATCATCTTCTATGATGTCTCAATCGAAAGATTATCTTTCCTATCATAGGACAAAGGGAGATCAATAAATAAGTCATGTTATGGTAATCTTTTAGCCTGGAATGAGTAATCATCTCCATATGGTCCAAAATATTTGAAATCAAGTCAACTTTATCATGCAAGATTTGGGTCAATTCAGCTTATAATTTGTATTTTGACGAATTTCATAGTTTTGTTGTTTGAAACTATAAGTAACGTATACGCATCATGAAAAATATGAACCTTTGAAGTTCATGATACTGATTTAATTATGCATTAATGGAGACAACCAAGCATATCTAGAACTTTACTTTGCAGCACATAATCATTTTACCAATTGTATCTTAAAAAATATGCTTGACAGATATGCATCTATCTAGAATCCTCTATAGGCATTAGAAGTGCTTATAAAAGAATGGTCTTGAAAGGTTCCTTGCAGTAACCAGAGGATGAAAATCCAAACTAGGTCACTATGATATCAAGCTTTGCTCTTAGCATTTCTTAGGATACGTGCTATACCATCCTGCCTAATGTTTGAGATATACCATGTTAGTGATGTCCTCCATCAGTGATTGGCTATAGATTTGAAGCACTCATAACATGGAGAGGTGAGTAACTTGGATGATCCTTATGTTAGGTTTGGATGGTATAGAACATATCCTAAGAGTGTTATATATAACCTTTGTTTTGAACTTGAAGATTACAGAACCCTACAGGTGCCTAATTTCGAGCAATGATTCTTATTTCTTATCTTTACATGTATGCATAGGACTGTGTTTCATTTAGCTCTTTGGCTTACTCGTGCCTTTGTGATGAGCACAATTCCTTATATCAAAAAATTTTTATCTCGCATCTCTGTTTAGTCTCTTAGCAGGTTTTTGTAAACATTTAAGAATTACTTTTTGGTTGCATGATCTTAAATTGCTATAAAGAAGGATTTGATCACCCTAGTTGTATTGGATCACATAGTTTTCATGTGCAAATTTACTTTAGATAAAAATTCAGGCACATTTTTTTAGAGTTTTCATGCCAAGTTGATAATTATAAAATTTAGCAAATCTTTCCATGTTGCCTTCTCAACTGAGGTCTCATTTTATTCGAAAATAAGAAAAAAAGAATTAGGGCTAGTTATATCTACCAAATAGTAATGCCACTGGTGATTCCTAAGCTTTGTTTGGCTATAATTTCTAGAATAGGTATTTTTATGCAAGAATAAAAGATGTAGAGTAGCTTAGGATATTTTTCTTGGAATAGTTCCTTTTGAAATAAGCAAATTTGACCAACATAACCATCTTGTGGTCATGTGTATTTTTTCAAAGTTGCCTGGAAGGCATGAGGTTAACTACATGCCTTATATTTGCTTTATTCCTAACCAAGTGATGCATAAGAGTTATGCTCCATAGCCAATCCTTTATAATGATAAGAAAAGGCTTAGATGATAATGATGATGATAGCAACCCTTTGAAAATCTTCACTAATAAAACAAAGTAACTCTATATGAATACAAATAATAGTATATTTAACTTGGGGTGTCAAAATTGACCTTGCCTGAAAAATAGACTTGATCTTGTATGGGCAAGTATTTAGGGTTCATCCATTTGGATATGGGTAAATTTTTCTCGAGCTTTAAATGGATCAAGTATGGGTTCGAGGCTTTTGACCAAATACTAGGTCGAATTAGGAATGGTTAAAGCTCATACATTGCGGTGCTAACATATCCCAATTCAAATTATGATCTTGTCAACTCACTGCCAACTCTTTTAATTATAATGACAACAATATAATAAAATACATAGTAATCATTCAAGAAACTGACTAATCTCTGGCTGGCCATTAGCAGAAGCATTCTGGTTTGCTTACTATCTCTTTTACACTAACATCCTACTTGTTTCAAGTTTTCAGAACACATATGAGATCATCGATGCCTCTATATTCTCACTTTGGCACCCTTTTCACATTATATAAGTGAGATCTTGAAGGGTTCCTCTGAAAAATTGGTTGTAGAGATCAAATCCTTCAACAGTTTAGAATCATGAGCATACGACCTTTAAGAATATGTCTTGTGGTAAGGAATGACAAATTCTAATTAATTGTAATAATTGAGGGAGGAAGGTAGAGAAAATCCGCCATTCATTACAATTATAATTATAATTTGGCTCATATTGGACGCTATATCTATGCTCAGAAAGATTTATTTCTTTTTTAAAAAAAGTTATTCAAGACCGTCTTAATTTCTCTCCGCATATTCAAATTAACCAAATAGGTATATTTTGTTTGTCAAACATGAAAACATGAAATGCTTGCCAGGTGATCCAAGAGTATCGGTTATTATATAAACTTTCATGTATCCTTGTAAATACTAGAGACTCCATATTTTATACATATCATATTATTTCAAATATCAAGAAATTTGTAATTATGCCGACGAAGAATAAAATTATCATTAAATCTTTTTTTCTCCTATTTTTGGTGGTATAAATCACTGGAATTAATGGGAAATATTTGTATTAGCTGCTCAAGGAACATTTGGTTGCACATATTAGGAGACCCATAACATTTTCCAAGCACCAATTCTATTATTCTAACAAAAACTTTAGCTAGTAGATGGAGTTTTCCATTCTAGTTCTCTTTCCATATATATTGACTAATAAGGCCAACATCTACCAAACAAGTTTCCCAACTCCGGTCCACACATTCAAAACTTCACTAGCTCCGGATTATAAGTCTTTGACGTCATAATCCGACAGAGATCGCCACGGCAGCCTGACTTCTCGCCCTGTGGCTGCGGGCAGCGTTCGCCGGTCGCACAATTCCCCTCCCCTCGCGCCAAGCCCGCCGCCAAACAAGATAATTCCACTCTCTCTCCTCTCTTTTCTCTCTACCCCTCCTTCCTCGAACTCTCCTGCTCTCTCTCTTCGTTTTCTTCCAGCTCCTGCAAACCTCTCCCCATCCGCCGCCTCTATGACTTGCAGCAAGACAAATTATAATAAAATAGAATGCCCTCAACCCCTCGTCACCACCTAAACAACTAAAAACTCAGCATCTCGCAGGCTCCATCCATCAATAATGGGGAGAAAAAGAAGAACTTCTCCAGCACCCATAGTAACAGAGAGAAGCAGGAAAGAGTACTCATTCATTTCTCCTTCATCAATGACGTCTCTTCCTATCTCCGTCTTCTTCCTCTCTTGGTGTCTCCTCCTTGGCTTGGTCCGCTCTCAGAACTCTTCATGCCCTCTAGACTTCTCGATCCTCCAGAAGTTCATCACCAACGCGGATGCCGGCTCGGACACCAGCTCCCGGTGCACCTTCGCCGTCGTGGCCTTCCATCTGGTCCAGGCCGAGTACCTCCGCACCGCCGGCCTCTTCGTCCCGCCCGCCGCCTCCGCCGACGCCTGCTGGTCCTCCTTGAACTCTATCCTCCGCCCCCTCGTACCCTCCTCCTTCTCCCTCCCCTCCTCCTGCGGCTTCCAGCCCTCCTGGATCTCCGAGGGCTGCATGAACCTTACCTCCCGCGCCGAATTCGAGGCCGTCGTGCCGGCCTCCGGCCTCCGCGACATGGACCAGAACTGCAACCAGTCCCTCCACGCCGTCCCCTCCTGCACCGCCTGCACCACCAGCCTCAATCGCGTCAAGGCCGCCTACCTCCCCGGCCCCGACTACGGCAACGTCACCGACTGCACCGCCTACACCTTCATCTACGCCGCCGGCGTCGTCAACCGCTTCGGCCCCACCGATAACGACACCGCCTACTGCATCTTCCTCCTGAACTCTCAGTCATCCTCCTCCGGCGGCAGTTCGAACGCCTGGATCTTCGGCGTCGCCGCCGGCTGCCTCGTCGTCGTGCTGCTAGCCGTGCTGGCCGCTTGGTGGCTTCGAAGACGGCGCCGGGAGCGGCTGCGCAGGCGGAGGAGGAAATCGATGAGGCCGGAGAGCGGGCCGTCGAAGGCGATGGAGTCGATCGGTGCGAGCACGACGCTGATCAAGTTCACCTTCGACGAGATCAAGGAGGCGACCAAGAACTTCTCGCGGGACAGCATAATCGGGCGGGGTGGGTACGGGAATGTCTACAAGGGGACGCTGCCGGACGGGTCCGAGGTCGCGCTGAAGCGGTTCAAGAACTGCTCGGCTGCCGGGGACGCCAGCTTCGCCCATGAGGTCGAGGTGATTGCAAGTGTTCGACATGTGAACCTGGTCGCGTTGAGGGGCTACTGCACGGCGACCACCCCCTTGGAGGGCCACCAGAGGATCATTGTCTGCGATTTGATGCGGAACGGGAGCCTCCATGACCATCTCTTCGGCTCGGGCGTTGCTCGGCTGAGCTGGCCCGCGAGGCAGAGGATTGCTGTAGGGACGGCGCGGGGATTGGCATATCTCCATTACGGAGCTCAGCCGGCGATAATTCACAGGGACATCAAGGCGAGCAACATTCTGCTGGACGACAGCTTCGAGCCGATGGTCGCCGACTTTGGCCTGGCGAGGTTTGCGCCGGAGGGGATGTCGCATGTGAGCACCATGGTCGCCGGGACTCTCGGTTATGTGGCTCCCGAGTATGCTCTGTATGGCCAATTGACCGAGAAGAGTGATGTTTTCAGCTTTGGAGTTGTGCTGCTCGAGCTGTTGAGTGGGAAGAAGGCGTTCGTTTCATTGGGCGAGGGGCAGGCTTTTCTTGTCACCGACTGGGCTTGGTCCCTGGTGCGGAAAGGGAGGACCTTGGATGTCATCGAGGAAGGCATGGAGGAATTGAGCTCCAAGGAGGTGTTGGAGAAGTATGTCCTTGTTGCTGTCCTCTCTACCCATCCTCAGTTGCATGCGAGGCCTACAATGGATCAGATTGTCAAGATCTTGGAAACTGATCTGGATGTTCCTTCGATACCGGACCGCCCGATTTCCATTATGGCAAGCAGGGAGGACATTGAGAAATCGGCGAGCAGCAGCGGCTCGGGTCAGCTATCAACTTTTGCTGGCTACCAGACGTTTAACTCCGCGAATGATGATGCAAATTCTGATGGTTCAGAGGTGGTGTGATCGCTGCTCGCATTGATAGAGGAGGATGCTGCGAGCTTGATGAAAGGAGGCCATTTCTGCTCGCCGAAGGGGCTTCCCGGTATGCATGCCCTGCATTGCCTCTGGATATGAATTTTTCGGTTTCTGATTTCAGGTTGTGGCTTTCTGTTGTAAATAGGATGGCAATCTGAATCTTTAGTCCCCCAACATTTGAGAGAGAGTTTAGTGTACCATATTTTTTTTATTTGCTTCTGACGAGAATTGCCTTTCTTTTTTTCCGCATTCCATATACATGACTAAATGTAACACTTTAAAGCATTAAACCACCAGTGTAATTTTTGAGGGAATTTGTCTCGCTGTAGACCAGTTTCTCATTTTGTTTACATTCTTCCGTTTGCAGCTCGGAGTTTGATTTAATGCAATTGCTGTTTGCTCAAATTACAAAAACTTGTGTTGAATCCAGAAGGATCTTGTGTTTACGGTGCTCTGTTTTGCTTAATTATCTATTGGCTGATTATTATCATTGCAGTCTAAAGAGTACTCTTTTCCTTACAAAACAACATATGAAGTGTTCTATTGAAATAGGAAGTGGAATGGTATAAAATGGCTTTGTACAATAGGACTATATTTTTTACTATGGTTTCTCGAATCTCAGTCCTCAATCATCTTGGATATGCACATATCTTATTTACAAGAAACCTTGTAGGTTCGACTCTGAAAATTTTCCTCTGATGTAAAGTTCCCCTAATGTTCCGATCTTGATCTCTCGACTCCCATTTTAGCCTTAAGGCTGTGAAGAATAGGTAGAAAGAAGAGAGCGGACAAAGGAGGAAGAACGAGAGAAATGATAGAAATGATTGAAGGGGAAAAGTTGATAGAAATGATCTAGCTGTGCGCCTTTCTTTTTTTAACGAAATGCTACCTATCCTCCTGAAGTGTCCAACTGACAAAATTAAACATTAGCCAGTGCTAGTTACTCATGTTACCTTCAACTGTATTTGGAGTTACTCATGTTACCTTCAATTGTATTTGGAGTGAGCCATTATAATAGAATGCTAACAATGTAATATTACTTTGCTTTTATTTACATTTCATAGATCAAACTCCATAATCTCTTGCAACTGCGAGCATGTTGGTTTGGATTATGGCATTCAAGTTTGGACGAGCACTTAGCTTATTATTTTTAGTTCAGGTCTCCTTTAAATATGTTATATGGAAAGGTTTTCAGATTCGATGTCAGAATGAACAGCCTCTTTGCAGTCACCTTCTTCTGGATGAAATGAATGGCAACCTCACTATATTTTGGTTATCCATAATATGTAGGATTTTTTGTTGTATGATCTACAGAGTGTTTGTCACTGCATGGTTTCAATGCAACCTTAGCAATGAGCTCTCTCATTTTGAAGAAACTTCAATCTCAAAATCCCACATATTTATATGCCACATAATGCCTAGTCTCTACATTGGACATTACCAAAATACTTCATTTCTCACTTATTAGTTTGTTACAAGATATCACCCATCTGAGTTACCTTATTAGTTTGTTTTCTGTCCACTAGGAATTTTGACCCATCTAAACTTGATGATGCTTCAGTTTGCAGATAAATTGTTTATATGGTACGCACTAACTTGGTGCTCCTTTCAATCATTGAAGAATATGCATCATTGCATCTAGATCAGTTGTTTTGTAATATCGTCAATTGGTTAACATCACTAATGGTTAATGTAATATTCATATCACTTTGCCAACCAGAAATGATCTCTCTCTTTATACTATTGAAGCTCATATTGGTCCTAACATTGCTCTAGGATTTGTATGAAACGTCAAATCTTAGTAAATCCATTTCAATGTTGGCTCATCATGCACTTAAACATAGATGTAGTTCTTAATTTATTTTATTTTGGGTATACGCGATGTAGTTCTTAATTGAAGCCTGTAATTTCAATTGTACAGAAATGCTTCACGGCATCGAGATCCTTAATGCAAAATATTCTGTGGCCCAAACTTGTATTTTGATCATTAATTATCATTACCTTTGGTTACTAGATCCATCATGCATGCAATAAGAAAGTTATCCTATATATATATATATATATATATATTCATGGAGCCTAAATGACCAGCTCTACGTTAGAGATCATATGACATGATTTTTTTTAAAAAATCTTATTAGTGAGGTGGAAAGAGAGTATCGTTTCAGTCAATTCACTTCTAAAAATGAGAACTAATTCATGTGGTGCCAGGAAAGATAGTTGCAGCAGTCATGGACAGATTGCAGTTAAGTGTTCCCTCTGCCTTAATCTTGTAGATGGTATGACAATCACAAATTCTTTTCACCGATTCTGTCTTCTTAGGATACATAATGCATAGAAAGTTCACGGTGAAAGTAAAACTTGATGTATGAGTTTTATTTGGTTATAGTTTATTGGCAAATATAATACAGGAACTGGTTGCTGTTCCTTCACTTTTATTTGAGAAATCTAGCTGATTTCACATCTTCTCGGTCAGCTGAAGGGAGCACGGTGATCATTTCCTGGATGCTATGGAGATTTCTTCTCAACTATGGTGCTTTTTGACATAATATACTTGAGAATGTCAGGTTTTCAGATTTTTCATTGTATTCATGACATAACTGTGCTTCTCTTCTACTCTCTCCTTCTGGAATCTGCATAATAATATTCCTTCAGTACTCTCTCTACGCCTTCATCTTCGATTACTTTATGGTCACGTTAAATGTTGTTCACTTGTTGCTAGAAACTTTCTCATCGATAGGAAAATGTTAGACTCATTCACAAGACTAGCCTAATAACTATCTTTTGTCATGAGCTCCTATTGCCATTGCTAGTTTGGGAATAGATTAGTCTTCTTCTAGTCATCATTTTCCAGTTCTCATGATTTTCTTCCTTTTGTTGATAATTGTCTTAAGATCTGAATATCAGGAATAATGTTTACTGATTTTCTTTTTTATGGAACACAATATTACCTGGCATAATCTACGTCCACTGGGTTCTGTGTTCGGATTTTAATTCCTCGCTGCTATTTATGTGTGCTCCCTGGCATTCTCTCGTTCAACTGCAGTTTTACTGGCACAAGTTTTATGTTTTAAGTCTTTCATCTTTTTAGCAAGATTATACATCTTATCCTGTTTTATCAGGACTTGTGATTTCATCCTTTCAGCTGTTCAAATTTTATCGAGGTTATTTATAAGGATATTTTGCCATCCAATTATTCTTTTAGATTTGTTGATGACTGTATTCCTGGTGCATGTTTTTTTTTTCAGTGTGATGGTCTTATCATTATTAAAAAAAGCATACAATATGACTTCTGCATAGCAGGGTGGACATGTCAAATAAATCATAGCATCTTTGTACTGAATTACAGGGTTTTTTATTTCAATCATTAGTATTCATCCTACTATTGGAATCCAAAGTGTATGAGCTGAATATCTAAGTTTCAAAAGGATTTAGGTAGTTGATTCTTTTATTAGTTATATACAACATCTTTTGGATATATCTGTCACAATGGCTTGAAATTTTTGAATCTTTTCTTTTTACTATTTTTCTAATTGTCTATATTGTAATAATCATGCCATGTATATAGAGAGCTTGAAAGCAATCATATGTTTTTTTTTTCTTTGAGTACAACGGCTGTGCATACAGCTCTTGCGTGAGTACAACCAACAAAGTCAAGAGAAAGAAGATGGCGTAAAGGTGGAGGGGCAACTGCATATATGTCCAAAGAACATTTTCTGAATGCTGAGCAACAAATGAGACGACCCAGTCTGCTGCCCTGTTTACCTTTCGGTATACATGAACGGCTTGAAAGGAGCCGCAATCTCTCACCAGCCTGCAAATGTCATTGAATAGCGGGTGTCCATGCTCCCATTGGTCCTCGTCTTATATTTTTCTCGATCACCGTAGCTGAGTCCCCTTCAAGACAGATCCTATCAACCCCTAGAAGGCAATCATATGTTTCAAGATGTCTAAAAACTCCTACAAAATATTGGTCTCTATCATGAATTTCGAGATAATTTGTGTTGTCAGTGTGTGTGTGTGTGTAACTTTAGCTTGTAACAAATTACTCTGAAACCATGTGATATACATGTATAAAACTCTATGATGCTTTACAATCATAGACTTTTAACAAGATATTGAAATCTACATTCATTTGTTTAAGATATACACTAATATTGAACAACTAAAACTGGATTAATTTTAGAAAGGATAAATAAAGCAGCATATATTGGTGTGACAATTAAGAATTTTCTTTTCAAACTTATATACCATTTTGTTCTTTTGCATGACAAGTTGTGACAAAATGTGGCATGGTGTCTTACCATGCCAACCCTTGACAGGCACAAGCACAACTTGCAATTCTTTGTGCTACACCTATAGGTACCTCAGAAAATTGGTGAGTGATTGTTGCTCAGTGGTTAGAAATTATGCCATCAGGGGACCAAACTTAG
This sequence comes from Phoenix dactylifera, assembly GCF_009389715.1. NCBI lineage: Eukaryota > Viridiplantae > Streptophyta > Magnoliopsida > Arecales > Arecaceae > Phoenix > Phoenix dactylifera. Next base: position 7,852,300 of record NC_052392.1, read on the forward strand.
AATTCCGGACCAACTTGAAGGGCCTTAAATTTTCCCTTGTAGTCTTGCTCTCATCTAATTCTAGCTAATAGAAGGATATTATTCGGCATTGATAAAGGGATATCTCATAAAGAATATCTTAATTATAGAATTTGCAGAAAGGGACCATATTTTTAGTTATGACAATCCATTTTGAATTTTATTGGACCATTATGCTTCTGCTACTGCAACAACTTGTTTGACCATTTAGAAGTATGCATTGGCTTCTATCATATGTGCATCTGTCAACTAGGATAAATTTGTGCATTTATCTGATAGTTGGGGCATAAAAGTCTTGCAAGGTCTGAAGTGGACTATTTCTGTTAAAAAGAATATAGATCCTTTTGAAATTTTCATAATTAAGTTGAATGATTCTTAAATCTAGGATTTCAAACTATGCTCATATCCAATTTATGTTTATTTTTTCTTGTGAACTGCCCATTTGAATCATTTAAGAACTTCCTCTTTATTTGCAATGGGCTTGGTACTTAGATACTTTCTACAGCCATCCACTTCTTCACTAGCTAGCTTACATCATCAGCACAAGGTCTGGTGTGCTGTTATCTGAGAGGCTAGTTTTGGTTTTGAGTTCCACTGAAGTTCATTTGATTAATGATAAATCTATATTTGCTTCCATTTTTTAACAAAATGTTTCTTAGATCCTCTTTTAGGATTTTTAGCTTCAGTTAAGACTTCTTTTGGTGTTTCTTCTCTTAGGATCTCTATAACATTTTGGCTGTCCTTTCCTTTTTCAATTATGCTTTCTTTGTGGTTTTAACTGTTCCTATTATTCTTCCTATTGTTTTTCAATTCAAATGAGTTCATTTGATTGGCATACATATCAGAATTGACCTCAAGTATGCTCCTTTTGGCCCTCCCAGGAAGTTAAAGCTAATCCTCTGTTTTTGCCGAACCACATCTTTGATAGTTCACCTTCTTAGGGTTTATCGTCCATTCAGTTTGAAAGATCATTTCATGAAAATGACCATTTACCCAATTTGTTTGTTCTCGAAGTTCTTCAGTTCAAGCAGAAGTTATTCTGAGTTGAATTCACCCCATTTTTTGATGTATTTTTATGCCTTTGATATTTATCCATTATATTCTTATATATCCACATTTTGTTTCATGGTTCATCATTCTTGTATGCTTGAGGTCCTTCCTTGATATTCTGGTTTTTTGGTTTCCCTGCCCATTGTCATTTATGGTTAATGCACTAACTTCACTAAATTGTTCTTATTGCTTATCATATTGGTGACATCCTACACACCCATGTATTTCAAATTTCCCATATTGACCCATTTCTTCTATTTAAGGCTCCCTCAACTTCTTTTTAATGTTACCTTCCTAGTTCTAACACTGGTCAATTGTTCCTCAACTTAATGGAAGTTAATAGTCCATCTTCCAATCTTGTATTATTGTGGCTTTCTGCCTCCCATTATTAAGGTTGGTCGTTCTCTAATATTTATTGGGAAAGTTGGTCATCCTCTAATATTTATTGGATTGTTTTGCTAGACAAGTGATTGACACATCTGAAAGTTTTAACACATTTTACTTCTTCATCAGTCCCTCATTATTCTCTTTGCTTTTCAAACTTGATGACTTGTTGCTTCTTAATCTGAACATGCTAATTTATTTCCTAATCATCCATGCACCAGCTATTTGACCTGGGATGCCAGTAAGCAGCAATCTTATTTCTAGGCTGCTTCGAAATCCTTGCATTCTCAAAGACCAACCTGTGCTTCTCAAGGTTCTTTTACTGAGGTTTTAACCATTTCATGGCATTTCAACTCTATGGTCATTGCCTGTTTACAAATCCTTGGCACTGATTTCATATTCATCTCTTCATTGCTTCACACCTCACACATCAATGTTCTCCTACTACCATCGACCAATCCCTTAAGAGTGTCAATAAGCTTTAACCAATTCGACCTCCTCGCAATGCGACTTATGGCTCCTAACCAGCTTGCAGATCGGTTCTACTAGTGCCTGAGCCTCTGATATTCTTGTTGCCATTCGCGTTGCTTCTCTAGGTTTCTCATGAAACACTAACCTCTCTTTCGAATTATAGTTTTCCTACAGTTTCACTGTGGCATTTCCAGAATGAAAGTGAATTTAAGTATGGCATTTACAGGATGGAAGAAAATAATGGAATCAGATTATGCCCACTTCTCAATCTAAGCAATATTATGTCCCCTTCTCAATCTTCTCTTCTTAATGGAAGAAAATATTTCTTCCTGTGTATCAGATTCAAGAATGTAATCTTTGGAAGCAGAAACATCGAGGACATGGTAACCAGAAACATCAAGCAGAAACACAAACAAATTGCTTAGAACTAACTGTTTATGATTTTCTGAGAGGACAATGGCATTGTCAAGATAGGTTACCTTGGGATGATGTTGTTGTTGGAAGATGATAAACCTCAGAAGAAAACCCTCCCCTATTTCTCTTCTGTTCCTCTTTCTATGTTTCAGTTTAATTCTTTATAAAAATTTCACAAGAATTGCATCTTCTACAGTCTGATGTGGAAAAGAGATGGACAAAAAAAAAAAAAAAGAAACCCCTCGTTTTAACATGAACCTAAAAAAACAAAAGAAAGAATGAAGAAGGTAACAGGAGAAAGCTTCACCATGCTAGTAGTACGTCATAAAACGTACTGACTAAATCTTATTTCAAGGAATATATTAAAAGATAGATTTTTGTATTAAAAGAAATATTTTAAGAACCATGTTTTAGTTAACGCTTTACTCATCATGTATGCCAAACTAAAGGGCGTCAATGGGTCAAGTTGGAGATATCGGCTAGAGGATCAAACTCAAAGCCACTAATAGCTCTAAATGTTGGGCCTTGACATGGACACTCGAAGAACAAATTTAGGACAAAGGTTATAGGAAATTGCAGCTAGACCTAATAATCGTGGACCAATTTTGGGATGAATTTAGACTAGAAAGGCTAGTCGGCTAAGCCCCACACTAAATGCCGACTCAACAGAAAAGCTAATTTTAAAAATCTAAACATTTAAAATCCAATTAGTAATATTTTCTTTTTATTTCATTTAACTTTGTTAACAAAAGTCGGTATGTACACGATCAACATTGCATAATTTAGTGCACAATTAGAAATAAATTCCTATCATTAGCGAGGAGGCTATGAAATTGAATCCTATTGTTGATGAGGCTATCATAATAAGTGTCACAGCCCAAGATTTCACCCAAAATAGCTAGCCGAAAGATATTATTTAGGTTCCTTGATCATATATAAATATCTAAGATCTATCTAGCGAATAATCATTGTTGTTGGGAATTGTATCCTAAATCCAATCAATTGTTGATTGTAAATATATTTGAATCAATTATAAATAACATGGTATTTATTCATCACCAGAACATCTTCACAAACTCCGATGTGATGAAGTCCTTAGGACTGCTTTGTGTAATGAAATATGATTTTGTCATACAGATCCTTAAATATTCATGACCGTATGATATACTATTAATAGGACGATAGTATTATCAGGCGTAGGTCATTGTGTATCATATTTGTTGGTTGTTTTCCAAACCAAAGAGTATAGAGATACTAGTATGGTATACAGGTGAATGGTAGTGTACGTTCACTGAACGTGACCAATTGACGGACTCTTTCTTGTCAAGAGTTGTTCCGAGTGGATATGGGTATATGTATCCTTTAGACCTGAGATTGCAACCGGTGGCTTGCAAGTAACTCACTGTACTTTGGTGCCGGACTACCTGAATTTCTAATCCAGCGACGGAAGATTTCTGGGTCCAGTCAAGTACTTGTGGTAGTCAGTTGCAGATCAAGATGGGATTGACCTCCCTTAGAAATAAGGGTGAATGCCTTGTGTTTTCAATTAAGTAGACCCTGGCCAGGAAAAGTCAAATCACTATTACTTGACTTATTGAATTAAAACATATTTCCGGATGGATCGTTTCAGGGTAGACAGACTCTGAACCCACCCTGGGCATTTTTTTGTCAAAAGGATAAATTATGCGGTAACCATAGTCCATAGGTTCTAGAATGTTGCTTTGCATCTATTCGGCCTATCCGATCGTCGGATCCCATTGCTAGATGGTTACTTCGATTAGTGCAAGAAGTGTTCTTGTACTACCGATTTAGGTTCGAACCTGTGAGGTCACACGCTTAGAAGTTTCTGGATTGATCAAATGGTCGATTGACGATTGAGAATTGTCTAGAGGTAAAATAGTCAATGTGATTGACTGATTGTCCTAAGCAATTATTGCTTGGAGAAGTTAATTGGTGATTGGATCACTGATTAGACTCAATTTGATTGAGTAATAGAGATTGGGCTTGACCAAATTCAAATATGATTTGAAATTGGTAAAACCGTAATTGACACCAAAATTGGTTTGGTGAAAATGTCTAATTTGCCCCCAACCAAATCAGATTTGGCTTGAGTCAAATTGGATCAAAATCAATTATGATCCAAGTATGACTATGACTTCCTTTCCTATGTGGGACCCACACACTGTATGTGGGACCCACGTCCTGCCTAGGTGGGACCCACATACTGTATGTGGGACCCACGTCCTGCATTTATGAGACCCACATACTGTATGTGGGACCCACATCCCAGCCACCTCACCCCTTTGCATACGTGATATGTGGCGGAGCAGGACACCTCTTTTGCTTGCATGCGTGACACGTGGCGGAGCAGGACACCTCTTTTACTTGCATGCGTGACACGTGGCGGGCCTGGATACCTCACACTCCTCTTGATGTCATCCATGACCTCATCTGCCTCATGAGGTCATCCATGATATCGCCCTCCAGGCCACCTCACCCCTTTGCATGCGTGACACGTGGCGGAGCAGGACACCTCTTTTGCTTGCATGTGTGACATATGTCCTGGCAGGACACCTCATCGGACACCTCATAGGGACACCTCACCCTCTTCTTGGCCTATAAATAGGCCACCCCTCTTCCTTCTTCTTAACACATCAAGAGCACCAGAGAAAGAGAGTGAGAGGAGAGAGTAGTTCTGAAGGTGAAAACCCAAGAAGGAGTTCTTGAGCTGTGAAGGTCCATCTTCTTCCTTCTTCTCCCTTTCAGCCAACCTTCTGCCTCCCTGCGAGCTAGCACTCCCCGGAAAGCTGATCATTCCGGAGCTTTGCGTGGATGAGTCATCGAGGCCGGACGCTTGTGCGGCTGCGAAACATCCTTGAAAGAACCTCCTTCTAAAGGTAAAAGATCTGATCTCTTTTACGGTTGAGATATGATCTCAATTTTCAAATCAAAAGAAGTTGTGATTTATGCATATTTATTTGAATCACACAATTCTCGGGATCTGAGGGCTTTGTGATATTTGGTGTCAAAGCAAAGGATTAGTGGAGACTATCCGATTTTCGGAAACTCTCACGTGTGATCGTGTGACGAAGCGTGGCTCTCCACCCGGGGGCTTATATGATGAGTGCTTTGATAGGCACGTGCGGGTGTCACCCTATGTATTGGGACTGAGCCCGCGCCACATGTGATGTGCAGTTGAAGACTGTCTTCGACTGGTACCAGAGTCAAAATATTTAAAATATCAAGCATGTTTTGGGTTAAAATGTTTAACCCGTTCTTTCTGCATAAATTTTTTTTGAAATTCATGCTTAGCCCTCTACACGCACACCATCAGTGGTATCAGAGCCCGTCCAGGTTCTTTGTGATATCAAATATCTATGCAAGATGTGATCTTTTACATATGATGTAAACTGATTATATTATTTCATTATGTTATTCTTATGATGAATGAACATGTTTGTTTGCATGATTAACTTGAATCTTAAAAGTGTTTTAAGAATTTAAAGTTATGGAGCATGCAAAACAAAGATAAGACATGAATAATGCAATATACTTAATTATGAATTAAGTAATGATATAGATCCTAGACTTTAAATGTGATTTGAACGTCTAAGACATTGCATAATTCATGGGGTAATGGGTTAGCTAAAACAAAGTAAGCCGATTTCGCACATCACATAACCGAAAGAATCCAACTGAGTTGGACTCAATGGTTGAAATCAAACTTGGTAGAGTAGTTGATCTAATCTAATTAAAGTTGTTTCTTAGATTGGGTCAAGATTACTCTTGATCTTTGCAATAGTTGTAGTTGATCAAGTCCATGTCTTTGATTAGACCAAATGGATGTTGATTTAGGCTTCGTGGTTGAGCTTGAGTTATGATATTGATCGAATTGAAATTGATAAACCAGTTGGTGTCAAAGACAACTGTAATCAGTGGGTTTTTAATTGGGAGCTACTTGCTGGGTTTCGGTCCAGTCAAGTTAATGGCATACCCTTCCGCTGATCTCACTTACCTGGCCATCTTGGTGAATCTCTTTTGATCAGATCTCTGATTGACTCTATTTAACCCATGCCTGTAAGAAAATCAGTTGGACTGATTTAGGTGCACTGACTTGAATCTATTTCCTACGATACCTGACTTATGAAGTTAGTGGGAGCATTTGGATTGAGTCAGCTTTTTATTATAAAAATCCTCTAAATTATTAGGTCCATAAAATGATATGGTTAATGGAGATGACCACGTCATAGCCTCCTATTAGTTGTGTGATAATGAGTCCAATGCGTCTATATACATTGGAGGCGTGTGCGCGCACTGGTGCGTATCGGCCATTGGAATTGTCATACAATAATGATGAGTCAGTTGCAACTATTGGAATGGATGGTCCGGTTGGATACCGGCCAAAGTCGGGCTTGACCATCTATTAGATAGTTTGCATTGATTGCTACATGTTAATGGTTGGACCTAACCGGGACTTTCAGTAATGCCGATATACGCCTGCTGAAGTGCTTCCTGGGGCAAAATGATCACTAGAAGTTGTTTAGTTGAAACAATTTGTTATGAACCTACCTTTAGGTGTATTTGGGTTGATACCGACCAAAGCCGGGCTCAGGTGTAGCCTATTGGATTCTAGTGCCCACTAAAGAATTAAAAGTAATTCTTCGGATTAGAGGTAGAGGCTCTTGATTCGTATAAAATAGTGGGAGGATCTTTAGACTAAAATCCATATCTTTAGATTAATTGATTCATTTACTAATAAGGCCATGGTTTTGTCCTTTATGCAGAAATGTCCTCTTATAAGTTCCCCCTATCACTATTGGATAGTGATGAGCCGACTAGACCTTTGATTAAGAATCAGGCTAACTCGAGTGCTAATGAGAGAAATCAGCAAAGAGTCGCTGGTCAAGGTGGTTATATGATAACACCTTATAATTTCTCTGTATGTGATATTATGACTTGGGTATTGGATACCGAAAGTCCTTTTAATATCTGTAATACGTTGAAAGGACTGCAAGTCATTGAGAATTTCGGTAACAATGAGAAATTCCTAAATGTTGGAGATGGAAGAACTGTTCCAGTTCTAGCATTAGGTAATACTCAAATTGTTTCAAATTTTCACATAATTGCCCTTGGTGAATGTCACTATTGTCCTAGTTTCTTAATGAATGTCATTTCCGTTGGTCATTTGGCCTTAGATGGTTATGAAATTTGTATAAAGAAGGATTATTGTGATATCATTATGAATGGTGTTACAGTAATCAATGGACGATTAAACAATGGCATTTATGTATTGCCACAATCTGTTAGTGTAATGTACACTACAAGTAAACGCCCTAGATCTGATGATGTCTCGGATATCTACCTTTGGCATTGTAGGCTAGGTCATATTAACAAGAACAGGATCAACAGGTTGGCCTCACTGGATATTTTAAATATTAATGATTGTGAATCATTACCTACCTGTGAGTCTTGTCTTCTTGGAAAGATGACCAAGTCGTCTTTTACTGGAAAAGGTATACGAGCCGGTGCTGTATTAGGTCTTGTACATTCGGATGTATGTGGACCTATGAGCACTAGTGCAAGAGGTGGATACAGCTATTTCATTACATTTACCGACGACCTATCTTGGTATGGGTATGTGTTTCTTATGAAACACAAGTATGAATTATTTGAAATGTTCAAATTATACCGTAATGAAGTAGAGAAACAAACTGGACAGTGTATTAAGATACTTCGATCTGATCGAGATGGTGAATACCTCTCTAGTGATTTCTTGACATATCTGGAGGAGAATGGGATTCTCTCTCAGTGGATCCCTTCCGGAACACCGCAGCATAATGGTGTGTCTGAAAAGAGGAATCGGACTCTGTTGGACATGGTCTGATCCATAATGGGGTTTACAGTTTTGCCCTTATCATTTTGGGGTTATGCACTTGAGACCGCTTGTTATATTCTTAATAGAGTTCCCAGTAAATCTGTGACTAAAACTCCATATGAGATATGGACCGGTCAAAAGCCTGTACTCTCTCACCTTAAAGTTTGGGGGTCTCCAGCCTACGTCCGTCGTTTGAAAGCAGACAAACTGGAAGCTAGGTCGGAAGAATGTTTTTTTGTCGGCTACCCGAAAGAAACCAAAGGGTATTATTTCTACCAGGCTAATGAACAAAGGTTGTTCGTCAACAATAGAGCTGTCTTCTTGGAGAAGAAATTTCTTGGTGAAAGAACGAACAGCTCTAAGGTTGAGCTTGATGAAGTTCAACAGGTAGAGGATCAGACAACTAGAACTGAACCGTTAGATTCTGATTTGATTGGATCAAACTCAGAACCCATTAAGGTTGCACCTGTTAGGCGATCCGGTAGAGTACCGCATCAACCGGATAGATACTATGGTTTTCTTGTCCGGGACGATGATCCCATTGGTCTCAATGAGAACGATGAGGATCCCGTCACCTATATGGATGCTATGCAAAGGTCTGACTCTGATAAATGGCTTGGAGCCATGGAATCTAAAATGGAGTCCATGAAGGTCAATGATGTATGGATATTGGTTGACCCACCCGAAGGATTTAAATCCATAGGGTGTAAGTGAATTTTCAAACGGAAAAGAGGCGCAGACGGAAAGGTGGAAACCTATAAAGCCCGTCTGGTTGCCTAGAGATTTCGTCAGCGTTATGGTATCGACTATGACGAAATGTTTTCGCTTGTGGCAATGCTGAAATCCATTCGGATCATGCTTGCGATTGCGGCCCATCTGGACTTTAAGATCTGGCAGATGGATGTTGAAACCGCTTTTCTAAATGGAGATTTAGAGGAATAGGTGTATATGATACAGCCTGAAGATTTTATTTCTGCAGATGAGTCTAAGGTGTGTAGGCTGCAAAAGTTCATATATGGACTAAAGCAGGCATCTCGGAGTTGGAATATTCGTTTTGACAGGGTTATCAAAACTTATGGCTTCATTAAGAACGAAGAGGAACCTTGCATATACAAATGGGCTAATGGTACGGTAGTTTTATTTCTTGTACTGTATGTGGATGATATTCTCCTAATAGGGAATGACATCGCTGCACTACAGGGAGTAAAAATATGGCTTTCATCACAATTCTCCATGAAGGATTTGGGAGAAGCATCCTACATCCTTGGGATGAAGATCTATAGAGATAGATCTAGGAGGTTGCTCGGTCTGTCCCAATCCATGTACATTGAAACCGTGCTGAAAAGGTTCAGCATGACGAATTCCAAGAAAAGCTATCTTCCGATAGGTCATGGAATCACTCTTTCTAAAGGAGATTGCCCGACAACTTCCCAAGAAAGAGAGTGTATGACTAGAATTCCATATGCCTCTGCTGTGGGATCTATTATGTATGCAATGATATGTACTAGACCAGATGTGGCACACTCGCTAGGAGTAGTGAGTAGGTACCAGTCTGACCCAGAAGAAAGCCACTGGAAAGTTGTAAAGACTATCCTCAAGTATTTGAGAAATACTAAGGATAAATGGCTTTTTTATGGAGATACTGAGTTGAGACTTATCGGTTATACCAATTCAAGTTTTCAATCAGACCATGATGATAGCAAGTCTGTGTCTGGTTATGTTTTTACCCTGTATGGTGGGGCTGTCTGTTGGAAGAGTTCCAAGTAGACTACTATAGCGGACTCTGTGTGCGAGGCGGAGTACATTGCGGCATCGGATGCGGCGAAGGAAGCTGTGTGGCTGCGGAAGTTCATTGCTGAGCTTGGAGTTGCACCCTCCGCTGATGGACCAGTCCTACTATACTGTGATAGCACTGGGGCCATCGCTCAAGCTAAGGAACCAAAGGCACACCAGCGCACCAAGCACATTCTGCGCCGGTATCACCTTGTTCGTGAGATAGTAGAACGAGGTGACGTTGATCTTCAAAAGATTGACGGAAAGGATAACTTAGCCGACCCCTTTACTAAGGCCCTCAGTGTAAAGGAGTTTGACCATCATTACTTGAAGATGGGTATACGATACTGTGCTGATTGGCTTTAGGTCAAGTGGGAGTTGTTGGAAATTGTATCCTAAATCCAATCAATTGTTGATTGTAAATGTATTTGAATCAATTATAAATTACATGGTATTTATTCATCGCCAGAACATCTTCACAAACTCTGATGTGATGAAGTCCTTAGGACTGCTTTATGTAATGAAATATGATTTTGTCACACAGATCCTTAAATGTTCATGACCGTATGATATACTATTAATAGGACGATAGTATTATCAGGCGTAGGTCATTGTGTATCATATTTGTTGGTTGTCTTCCAAACCAAAGAGTATAGAGATACTAGTATGGTATACAGGTGAATGGTAGTGTACGTTCACTGAACGTGACCAATTGACGGACTCTCTCTTGTCAAGAGTTGTTCCGAGTGGATATGGGTATATGTATTCTTTAGACCTGAGATTGCAACCGGTGGCTTGCAAGCAACTCACTGTACTTTGGTGCCGGATTACCTGGATTTCTATTCCAGCGACGGAAGGTTTCTGGGTCCCGTCAAGCACTTGTGGTAGTCAGTTGCAGATCAAGATGGGATTGACCTCCCTTAGAAATAAGGGTGAATGCCTTGTGTTTTCAATTAAGTAGTACCCTGGCCAGAAAAAGTCAAATCACTATCACTTGACTTATTGAATTGAAACATATTTTCGGATGGATCGTTTCAGGGTAGACAGACTCTGAACCCACCTTGGGCATTTTTTGGTCAAGAGGATGAATTATGCGGTAATCATAGTCCATAGGTTCTAGAATGTTACTTTGCATCTATTCGGCCTATCCGGTCGTCGGGTCCCATTGCTAGATGGTTACTTCGATTAGTGCAGGAAGTGTTCTTGTACTACCGGTTTAGGTTCGAACCTGTGAGGTCACACGCTTAGAAGTTTCTGGATTGATCAAATGGCTGATTAACGATTGAGAATCGTCTAGAGGTAAAATAGTCAATGTGATTGACTGATTGCCCTAAGCAATTGTTGCTTGGAGAAGTTAATTGGTGATTGGATCACTGATTAGACTCAATTTGATTGAGTAATAGAGATTGGGCTTGACCAAATTCAAATATGATTTGAAATTGGTAAAACCGTAATTGACACCAAAATTGGTTTGGTAAAAATGTCTAATTTGCCCCCAACTAAATCAGATTTGGCTTGAGTCAAATTGGATCAAAATCAATTATGATCCTAGTATGACTTCCTTTCCTATGTGGGACCCACACACTATATGTGGGACCCAGGTCCTGCCTAGGTGGGACCCACATACTGTATGTGGGACCCACGTCCTGCATTTATGAGATCCACATACTGTATGTGGGACCCACATCCTAGCCACCTCACCCCTTTGCATGCGTGACACGTGGCGGAGCAGGACACCTCTTTTGCTTGCATGCGTGACACGTGGCGGAGCAGGACACCTCTTTTGCTTGCATACGTGACACGTGGCGGGCCTGGACACCTCACACTCCTCCTGATGTCATCCATGACCTCATCTGCCTCATGAGGTCATCCATGACATCGCCCTCCAGGCCACCTCACCCCTTTGCATGCGTGACACGTGGCGGAGTAGGACACCTCTTTTCCTCGCATGTGTGACATGTGTCCTGGCAGGACACCTCATAGGGACACCTCACCCTCTTCTTGGCTTATAAATAGGCCACCCCTCTTCCTTCTTCTTAACACATCAAGAGCACCAGAGAAAGAGAGTAAAACCCAAGAAGGAGTTCTTGAGCTGTGAAGGTCCATCTTCTTCCTTCTTCTCCCTTTCAGCCAACCTTCTGCCTCCCTGCGAGCTAGCACTCCCCGGAAAGCTGATCATTTCGGAGCTTTGCGTGGACGAGTCATCGAGGCCGGACGCTTGTGCGGCTGCGAAACATCCTTGAAGGAACCTCCTTCTAAAGGTAAAAGATCTGATCTCTTTTACGATTGAGATATGATCTCAATCTTCAAATCACAAGAAGTTGTCATTTATGCATATTTATTTGAATCACACAATCCTCGGAATCTGAGAGCTTTGTGATATTTGGTGTCAAAGCAAAGGATTAGTGGAGACTATCCGATTTTCGAGAACTCTCACGCGTGATCGTGTGAGGAAGCGTGGCTCTCCACCCGGGGGCTCATATGATGAGTGCTTTGATAGGCACGCGCGGGTGTCACCCTATGTATTGGGACTGAGCCCGCGCCACATGTGATGTGCAGTTGAAGACTATCTTCGACTGGTACCAGAGTCAAAATATTTAAAATATCAAGCATGTTTTGGGTTAAAATGTTTAACCCGTTCTTTTCGCATAAAAAATTTCTGAAATTCATGCTTAGCCCTCTGCACGCACACCATCAATTATAGTACTAAACACATGCCCGCACGAATCCTCACATACTCTCCCCGTTTAAGTCTTGACATCCTTGTCGGGCTAAAGATTCAAATCTAATCACAAGCACCACAATTGGCCCGTGGTTAGCCCCAATAGATCTACGTTGCAGTGTCTTCTAGTCCATATAGGTTATGGGTCGGATTCGCTATGATACCATTTGTCATAACTCATAATCTCATTCAAAATGGTAAACTAGAAGGTATTATTATCCCCATCTGTCTGAATGATTGGTCTCAACTCGGGAGGAAGAACTGGTAATAAGCACAAAACCATCCAAACTGGAGCAAGGGTAGCAACGGTTACTGATTACCTGACTGAACCACCAGGAGCTTCTTCTATGGCATCAATGCCATTCTCTTAGGTTCTTTGGTCTTATGTAAGTACCCAAGATCTATCTAGCGAATAACCGATATAGGACAAAAACACGTCCGCACGGGTCCTCACACTAGGTCCTAGGTTGGTTGTTCAAAGAGTTAACTATCATTTTATGTCCATTTTCCTTTTTGCATCATCAAACAGGGCATTTTGGGGACTAATTCAATAGGAATGGAAGCCATTCCTTGGGTTATAATGCGCGCATGAGGTAATTAAGAGAATGACGGTTTTATATTTTCTTTTCTTTTTTCTTTTTGTTTAGCGAAGAAAGAATATTGATGCCTATTTTCCTATTTGGCGACTCAATTTCTCTATTACTTTTAAGATCCTGGAAGGCAGGCTGTAGGATGCTGCATTGAAATTGGATTGGTTGCAGATATTCCCATTCAACATAAAAGGACTAACTGGAAGCTTAGTGACTCCCCCCTGAACTGATTTAGTTTGTGAGCTGTTTCATATTCTTTCAATTTTCTCATGGCCTGGAGTTCTTCAGGTAAGATGCTAAAAGATCCAAAATTTTCCACTGAGTATTTCTAAACAGAACAAAATTATGTTCCGCGACCAGTATTGCTCAGTTTTCCATTCAAGATTTAGCAGTAATTTTCAAGGGAAATAGTTAAGTTTCATATTAACTTTGTTCATTGCTTGTCAGGAATGTACTAAATGGTTGATACTAAGAAGTAAGAACCACATGATATTAGATTCAACATTGGCCTCTAATGATTCATACGTTGCATCCGATCTTTGCTTTGATGCATACCATTGGCACAGCAGATTTTGAGGCAATAACCATCCAAAGCAAGAAACTAGCATCCAATGCTAATTCCTATGCAGGCTTGCTTCATGTAGTTTTCTATGGGTCACCATATATGCAATTTTTCCCTCAAAAACTTCATCAGCATTTCAGTATGAATGTTTGGAAGATTAGGTCATGTCTGCATTCCTGATAAATGTTCTCAATCTCCATCAAAAATTATATTTTTTTGATATCGAATTTGAAAGTTCAAATCTTTCCAAACAAAAAAAAGAGAGGGGAGTGCGAAAATTTCAGAACTAATTTCGCCATTGTTTAATCCTATTAACTTAAGGAAACTGCTCTTTTCTTCCAAAGAAAAAAGTAGATAATCAGTCACTTTTGTTAACAGTTTAGAAAATCTAGCAATCAATGATTTCTCTGATCCAAACTAACCAAGGGATAAGACATTACAAGTTATTTTAGAACTTTATCTAAAAATTACTCAAATTTCATTTGCATGATACGTTATTTTGCTTTCAGGTAACTTTTTCTTAGCTTTTCTGCAATTTGTGTGGCATCTATTCTGTTTGTTGCAAAAGTAGTACCAGAAACTAAAGGTAGGACCTTGGAAGAGTTTCAAGCATCCATGAATTCCTACAGATGAACATTTTTAGGGACAACCAATTTGTTGTCGTAAGCAATTCAGCAAGCTTTAGGGCAATCTTTGAAACCAATTTCTCTAAATAATCGATCTATGTCAAATGACATCTCAATCAAGCAATCATCGATGGTGATTACTGTGATTTTGTGACAGTATTTCCGAAAGATTATTGTGAGGTTTGATGTTCCTGCAAGGAAACTTCTGCTTTAGAGAGTGAAATGAGAGAAGAAACTTGCGTACGTTGGAGGCCGGGGTGATTTTTTGCATTTATATAACACAAAGCCTCTTGCTTCTATTAATATTGCGATGGAAATAAGTAACATTAGTTTCCAATCCATCCTTCAATTGGACTTTTCCTGAGAAGAAAGTATTCTTATATATAATAAGCCAGTATAGCAAACGACAACAACAAAAAACAACATTATTGGATAGTCTCATTGTTCACAAATTATAATAATATATTCTCAGATCGATACCTCCGTAACATTTATCATAAAACTTATGGTGAAAAGATCAAATAACATTTGATATCTGAAGCCAAAGGCTGCTCATTTCTTCCAGAGTGGTCAAAAAAAATTAGTCTCCAGTCTATTACCAGGGAGATATCAGACTGTTATAGTGGATTTTATGAATATGTTATCATAAAAATTATAGTGAGAACATCACATAAGCTGATATGACATCTACTGATGCAACAGAAGACCCACCAAGAGTTGGTGTACCCTAAAACCGATGGGCGCCCATGGTTTGGCAAGGGGAAAAAAAAAGGAAAACCTTAGTCTGTCATAAAGTTGCCATCTAAGACTGTTACATATATTAAACGACAGAGGGTCATAAGAAGCCAATCCACAATTTGAAAGACCCACCCCTAATCTACATACTGTAACATCCATAACTCCTCCTAAAAAAAGAAAAAAAAAAAAAAGCCTTCATAGTCCTCCTCCCATACTCTTCGAGCCTCGTATGCTCCTCCAAATCTATATAGATCATAGATCGAATCAATTCAGATCTATGTCATTTATAATAATTCAAAACATTACTCGAAAAAATAGCAAAAAGTGGTATTTAAATTTTTTAATACTTTATACTTACCAAGATGTATAGTTAATATGGGACTAAATAGATTCTGCATAATTCTTGCACATAACTATAGAGAGATAAAAAGATCTACTTATTAATAAAAAAGAGTTTGGTAATGTTAAAATATTTGCAGAAGAAGAGAAAAATAATAATGAACGAGAGAAAAATATAATTTTATTTTTCTATTTTATTATATTCGATACATCTTAGGAGTTATATTAACTTGTATACAAATTCTATACATAAAAAATAATATAAGCTGATATACATTTATGCTAATAAAAAAAAATAATTTTTTCTGATGGAGGTTGTTATGTGATTCATAAAATCATTCTAACAAAGAAAAATAATACCGGCTAGTATAGAATTATGTTAATAAAAAAATAATACTAATAATATAAAATTATACTAATAAAAAATAATATAAATTAATATAAATTATTATGCTATGTTTAAAATTGTGCTAAAAAGTAATTCTAGCTGAGCACAAGAGAATCTTTTGTATATAAAAGAAAATCGTCGAGCACTTATACTTCCAGTCCGGTCCACACAGAAATGAATAAATACAGCTGTACACCATTGCTTTCGCGGCATTGACCGACGAACCGCACCTTGGAATGGCCTCTTTTTGAGACTTGGTCTCCCCTTTTGCTTTCTCGATGGGAATAAACACGCTTTTTGAGAGCTTATCTTTTATCTTTATTCATTTCTTTTTCCCGTAGCAAGGATGGGAGCTTTTTTTTTTTTTTTTTCTTCACCCTTACCCTCACTTTCTTTTGGTCCACGGTGTGATCTCGACAACCGCTTTGGTCTTTTACATAACATCCATTGCATCTTATCATGAGAAGGGTTAAACAATATAATTTCTTTTGTCATGACAAAAGAGTCCAAATAACAGCTGTTTGAGGGTGTTTCATGTCATAGCCCAATGAGCTTGTAAAAAAATATAAAATATATAAATAAATTTATTTTATTTTATCAACTTAAGTTTTTAAGATAAATGATGATTTCAACATGATATCAGAGTAGAAGTTTTGAGTTCGAACCTTATCTTCATACTATTTAATCTCATTATTAAAAAATTTCATATGTTAGGCTCATCCATTAAAAAAAATCCGGCCTACATATGAAGGAGAGTGTGAAAAAATATAAAATATATAAATAAATCTATCTTATCCTATTAGCTTAAATTTTTAGAATAAATGGTGATTTTAATGGAGCTTATAAATGAGAGGCCCAATTTGCTTGTTGTTGGGGGACCATTGGCTGCCTTAGATCCTTCATGTGACCAGTGGCTCCCAGTTTAACCATACATCTTTCCTCAGCTAAATATGAACAATGGAACAGGATGAATATATATGAACCTTTTTTATTTTGTTATAAACATTTGTGCATTTCTTGCACAATTACTTGCCATTAATTGATGGATAGATGATTGAACTGAATCCTCCATTTCATGTACAAGATAGAGAATTTAATTTAGCTGAATTCCATCATGATAGATATTGACAGTACATAACCACCTAGCATGGCTTATGGATTTAAATATGAGAGAGGAAGCAGTGGGGGTGGGGGGAGGGGTTTGGTTGTTCCCTCTCCTAGAAATTGAAGAGAAACAAGTCCTCTAAATTATTGTGATGCAGCATTTTGGCTCTTTAAATGGTGCTGAAATTTACTTTGACTGCTCTTTAACTTTTGCTTTTGCCATAAACAACTGCACTCATTCAGCTGTATTTTTCTTAATCTGTAATACCTTTCATAATCTTTTCATTTCTTTTGTTTCATAAAAATGGTGAACACACTTCCATGATTGAAAGTGTATATAATTTTCTGGCCTCATCTCTGCATATACATTGCGTCTACCATAATTGATACGCTTACATTGCATCTACTATAATTGATACCCTTTGGAACTGACTACTGTCGATATGAAATATCCGTCAATTAGACCCTCTCACAAAGCCTCCATTCTATCAATGGAAGTCTGCTACATAGCCAGTCCAGAAGTGCATGGGGAGTCCTTCAAATTTCAAAATATCCCCCCAAGTAGCAGCAATACCTCGCTCATGATTGCAAATAGTTTCTCTAAATCACGCCTGCGAGATACGTAGGGCATGATGCGCGAGACATAATGCACGCATGAAACAACTATAAGTAATCCTCAGAACATGAGGGGGCTTGCCAAAGACGGCCAATCTGCATGCCTGAATCCCTTAGTGATAGGTACTGGCCCTTACCTATATAATCTAATTCCAAGAGATCCTTCAGGTAAGTGCTTTTGAGCTCTCACACGTCTTTATGTTATTGTTCTGCCACTCTTATAACCTTTACCGTTCCCTAAGAGTTTTTATAACTTACACATTGAAGGATCTCTTATCGGACACTTTCTGGCAAAAGAATTTCTTCGTTTTTGCTATTTTAGGTCAAGCCTAATATTGAAGCAAGGATCCGATTACAATCTTTGCTTCCTACCACTATCTCAAGTATGCTTTAACTTTTTGTTGATCTTTACAGCTAGAGCAGTCGATCATCGAGCCCTTTGGTAACTTTATTAGCTTAGTGCCTCAATCATATCGATTGTCAACGGCAACTTATTTGGCCTAGATGATTAACTAAAGATCTCCACTAACCATTATATTGTAGAAATAGATATCCACCCATTGGTTCAACTCCATCTCTCTAGAGGAGAAAAACCAACTAAAAAAGAGAGTATTGGTCTAATTAGGTAATAAAAAAATGTAATTATGCTATCATTTTTTTAACTTAATGGTGCGAACATTATCCATTACAATTACTTAGATCAAATAATTGAAGTTCAACACCGACGAGATTCTAATCCATAACCCCCTCTCATATAGAGAAGGGGTAAATTACTAGACCAGAGCGGCCATCACTTGATTATATCTCCCCATACATTTTCTCATATATGATACATGCATTTGAACCTAGTCTTTTATATCGAGATGTTAGTTTGTGTTGATATCATATATATCGGCCAATATAAATTAATAAAAATATGAGAAATGGGTTAAGACGACATATTCATGCTGATCAATATCTTCAAATCACTTTTCTGCTTTTAAATCAAAATTTTAATTAATAAATTCCAAATCAATACCCAGATATAATTTTTAATATTAGTCAAAATTTCAATATTTCTATCAAAATATAGATAAAGATCTCGAAAAATACCAGTTATATTTAAATTTTTGCTAAGATAAACTGCTATCTCGGTTCATCTCGCCCTCAACCACTGATTGATGGAAATCCAAAAATCTTGCCTTTTTACATAATATGTGCCAAGCAACAGCAAACCCTCAAAAAGTGTTACGTAATAAAAAAAATTTCCATCCGAGTAAAATCTCAATCATAAATCTCATGAATCAATGGCAACAACCCTTCCTCTAATTTCTGCTCCTTTTTTTTTTTGGTACAATAGTTGCTCATATTACTGTGATGAGTGTGCAACTAGCAAAATCAAAAAAAAGAAAATAACAAAGCATTGAAGGGGTGATCCAAATATGGCAAGAGAATCTCTCCAAAATATTGAGCGGCATAAGTGGCAATGCAACCGGTGGCTCTCTTGGTCTTTTGGTACAGCATTCCAACATCCCTCGGATATCACAGCACAATGGGGGTCTCTTTTAGGTGAGTCACGTTCATCGCACCACACTCTTAATTGCCATAGACCCAAGCTTACATCCAACAACTCCCAATATTTTGTAGAGAATACCGCAACGCTACTACTATTAAATTATCATTTTTAGAAACAATTGGCTCGTAGCACGGGTGGTTGATCGTAATGTTGGATGCTGGCGCTGTATAAGATATTCCCTGAATTATTATACATCTATTAACACAAAAATTACTAATATTCTATGACAATAATTGGACGCACTTCTTTCCACAAGTAGGGCCCACATACCAGTACACGAACGCTGCAAGATGCGATGCTCATGGTCCAAAGGCTTTTTTTTTTATTTTTTTTTTAAAAAAATCGTTGTTCTCTTTTTACGCGTCGATGACCCAGTAGTGGCAGACATCGTTTCGGTGGGTCCCACTTTTAGGGAAAGAGAGAAGGAAGAGTGGGGACGACCAGGACAAAACGACGTCAAGAAACGTTTTCTTTTCCGTTACAAGAATCTCTGACCGACCCGGCCGGCGAAGACCGGTTCAAGATGTACACGCGTCAACCATCCACCGGGGCTTCCAGGCCTTATCCTCGCCAACCTACTACGCCTTTCTCTCCATAAATTAAAGCTGGAAGCAACCGCGAAACCCTCACACCGCCCTCGCCATCTCTCTTATGAGGAGTGGAAAAAAGAAAGAAAAAAAAGAAGGAAGCCCGTTAGATTTAGAGATCGAAGAACCCACGCCGAAATCTCTTCTTTTCTTTATAAACCCTCGCTCTTCGATCCAGAAGCCATCGAAATTTGTTGACTTGAATCATTTCTTCTCTCTTCTTTCTTCTTCTTCGCCATGGCAACGGAAGTCTTGCGGCCGCACGACGTCCTCATGGCCCAGCGGATGCGGCCCCTACCGGCCTTCCTCCCCCGCCGGAAACCTAACCCCAAGCCGTCGAGGAAGACGCCCTCGCCCCGGCCGGAGGCCAGAAAGAGGCGGGAGGGCTCCCCCAAGCCGGCAAAGTCCGGCGGAGCCGCCGCCGAGGCTGGAGGAAGCCGCCTGGTGGCGGGGCAGGTGAAGATCCTGAAGCGGGGCGAGTCGCCCGACGCGTTTAAAAAGCCGGAGATGGCGGCGGTGTTCGGAACGGGGAGGCTGGGGCCGGACCCGGAGATGGTCCCGAAGCAGATCAGGTTTGGGGATCCGAAGACCGCTGCCGTGGCCGCGGCGGCGACGGCGGATATGTACGCGGGCTCGGCGTTCGCGGTCTCGCCGTCGCCGAGCTCGCTGCCGCTGCCGAGTTTCTCCTTGAAGAAGGATGTGTCGGCGATCGTGGACTGTGCAAGTAAGGATCTCAGGCGTTTGCTCCGGCTGGAGTAGAGATCAAATAAATTAGAAAATAGAAAATGTTTCTTTTTTTTTCTTTTCGGCATGCTCTTCGGCTTTTCGTTCTTCTTGACTCTCTCCGTTTGCGTTTTAGGACAAACGGGATTTGGGGATGGAATGAGAGGTGCGATGGGGTGTTATATACGAATAATCAGGGTGTAATTTTTTTTTTTCTTCTGTATATTTGTATCTGTTCTTGTGGAAGGTAGGAGGAAAAAGGAGGAGGATGGGTTAAAGGTATGATCGAAGATGGAGCGGAATCAGCAATAATGTATTATTAATATATATATATATATTTATGACGTTAACTGCCCTCTCCACCCCGGTGGATGCGAAAATACAAGGTGCTTCAACTTTGTTTGGTATTCCATATGCAGGGGCGGCCCAACACATCTGGATGCCTAAGGCGAACCAATAAATGGGATTTTTTTTAATAATAATTTTTTTAATAAATATAAAATATTTAAAAAATGATATAAAAATGGATAGCTATTAAGTATATTATTTTAATAAAGATACACGAATCTAATAAAAATAGATAAGAAATTTTTTTAATTTTATATAATTTTTGAATGGGAGCATACAAAAGTAATTACCCTAAAAAAAGGGTTATGAAACTGATTAAATAATTAAAATGAAACTGATTAAATAATTAAGATAATGCTTGACAATACTGTTTATCCCGTCAAGCAAGAGCAGAATAAGAAAAGGTCATCCCATCATCCCATGGCACTTCATGGCTAAGATAAGAAAAGAATTTGTGAAGGAGCCTCCCTATAGAAAAAAATAGGGGCATTATGGAAAATTCACTCCATCTAATTAATAAAAGTTCCATCCCACCATCTCCCCATCAAGTGAGTACTCAAGCAGCAACTGCAGCATCACACAGCAGCCATTGAACCCCCTCCCTCCTTTTCTCTCTGTACCACCCAATAGGGGAGAAGAAACTGATAGGAGAAAATTAAAAGAATCTCCACCCTCCAAGAAGTCCATTTCCAATCCCCCTTTCTTCTTGATGGCCCAGCTGGGTCAGGAGTAATGTGAGGGAAGGAAAACCAAGACCAAAACCAAAAAAGAGAAGGGATAAAGATAAGAGTCGCTTCAGGCGTGTATCAAGCCAACCAAATTCCTCATCTCTCTCTCTCTCTCTCTCTCTCCCCAAAACAAAACTACTGTCCCCAACTTCCCAAATTGTCCCTCTGCAGGCCAGAAAACTCTCCACCTCCCTTCCAAGGAGGAAGACTCGTAGCCAGCTCCTGTTCCCGTTTTATATGGGGCCTTTGCTTCCTTTTAGTCACGACGCAAGAAACTTTCCTCTCTTTTTCTCAATCTCTTTGCTCCCTTCGCCTCCCAGAGACTTTTCATTAGCCCGAGGCCTTAGGCGGCCGCCTCGATCGCCTAAGCTCGGGCCGACTCTGTCCATATGAAGAAGCTGATGGGTGAGCTGCCTTTGGAACACACACACACCAAAAAAAAAAAGAAAAAAAGAAAAAAGCTTATGGGTCCAGACTGTATTTTTCTTTCTTTTGCCTCCTCTTTGGGAAAAAAAAAACATAATTGAGGACACAATTTTTATAAGAGGGAATGATGTGAGACTTGGGGCTGGGAAGCTTTTTTTTTTTTGAGAATATGATTTTTGAAAAGCAGATTTCTGGAAAGAACATGCCTCAAAAAGTTTTATGTTTGATAATGAAAAAGTAACAGATTTTCAGAGTATTTATGTTTGGTTGACCATCCATTTTTTTGAAAAAGTTATGTGTAATTTTTAATGCTGAAAAGTTTTTTGGGGAAAAAAATAAAAATAGAGTGATTTTCGGCTCACGAGAAAGTAACTTTTTTCATGTTTCACATAGAAAATACTTTATGGGAATATAATTTTTTCATCTCTATTCTTTGAAAACTTAAATCAAATAAGCGGTATCTCATTACTTTCTCATTGACCATATTTTTTCTCCTTCCTTCTCTTCGAACTAAACGAGCCTCTAGTTTTATTGGCCGGCCTGTTGGTTTGGCTCAGCATCCAAATGCAGTTTGAAAGTCCGTTGAAATCAGAACTAGGGTAGAGCTCGTCTTTTTTGGACTCTGGAGATTCTATGTAAGCTCTTCTCGGTCCTTCCCCATTGGAAAGTCCCTCCTCTCCTCCACCAAGAAGTTAACTTCAATTGGAGTTTGGTCGCCAGATTTTTTGGCAATCATCTACCGTGTCAACACTAGCCACATGATTTTATTGGAGGTGGCATGCTTGAGCTTATCTTTAATCAGCTTATAACTGATTGGAAACAGAATCATAAAAATCACAATTATACTTAACAACAACAAAATTGATCGGAAATAGAATAATAAAAATCACAATTATATTTAACAACAACAAGATCAAAAGGAAAGGAGCACGGCGATTTACATCCATGTCCATTAATAAGGAAAATAGAGGAAATATAAGGTCTCAATCTAGCATTTGCATGACTTGTTGGTACACGTAAGTGTTGAATGACTAGTTGGGCCATTTAACATAAACAATTTTATTTATTTTGAGGTAACTTTTTATATTTATATTCTTATATTTTTGGGATATGGGAATATTTTGAATGAAGGTTTGTGAATTATATCTTTATTCTAGCCTAAATAATATTTTTTTCCAATGCTTTTAACTCCTTTTATTTTTTTTTTCTAGAGTATTTAATATAATGTCACGGATTCTTTCAAAATGGTGGAGGTCATGACTCAACTATACAAGTTGATAGTTTGTAGCTTATGGTATAGGTATGGAGATAAAATTGTTGAAAATTGAGATGAGACTTCTAAACTTCTTTTACCACATGGATGGATTTAAAGTGATATGATATATAGTAAAATGAAAATTGGAGAAAAAATCACTATGTTTTTTTTTGTAACCAAGAATATGGAAAACTCTATTCTTGCCCATTGTTGGATTGGTATAAACCCATACTAATATGATAAGTAATAAAATAACCACTTATACCTAAGAGGTACATAGTTGTTGGATATTTTAGTTTTGAAATGTTCTAATTTAACATTTGGTGAAGACTTTGTCCATATTTCCAGCTATATTTGAGTTTCTTGGATCTTGTGAAGCTAATATACTGTTAAGTGAATGTTGCCCTGGGATAATGATTCCTAGGTAACATCCAGACAGGGGCGGCCCAATACATCTGGGGGCCCAAGACGAATTCAGTAAATGGGGCCTCTTTTTTTAAATAATAATTTTTTTAATAAATATAAAATACTTAAAAAAATGTTATGGAAATAGATTGCTGTCAAGTACACTATTTCAACAAAAATGCATGGATCTAATAAAGGTCGACAAAAAGCCTCTTCAGTTTAATATAATTCTTGAATGAAAATATTAAAAAAAAATACTTAAAAAAAAAAAAAAGGCCATGGAACTGTTCTTGGCAATACTGTTTACCATGTGAAGCGAGAGCAGAATAGGAAAAAGGCCATCCCATGGCGCTTCACGGTCAAAAAATTTATCCAAGAGAAAGTAGGGTCATTATGGAAAATTCACTCCATCTAATTAATAAAAGTCCCATCCCACCATCTTCCCTTCAAGTGAGTACCCAAGCAGCCCCTGCAACATCACGGAACAGCAGCCATTCAACCCCCCCCTCCCTCCTTCTCTTTCTCTACCCTCCTTTTCTTTTGCTAAAGACCATCTCCCCCTTCAAGTGAGCACCGAAGCTGCAACTGCAACATCACGGCACAGCAGCCATTCAACCCCCTCCCTCCTTTTCTCTCTCTACCACCCAAGAGGGGAGAAGAAACCGAGAGGAGAAAATTAAAAGAATCTCCACCTCCAAGAAGTCCATCTCCAATCCCCCTATCTTCCTTCCTGATGGCCCAGCTGGATCAGGAGTAATGTGAGGGAAGGAAAACCAAGACCAAAACCAAAAAAGAGAAGGGATGAAAGATAAGAGTGGCTTCAGGTGTGTATGAAGCCAACCAAATCCCTCCTCTCTCTCTCTCTCTCTCTCTCTCTCTCTCTCTCTCTCTCCACCCAAAACAAAACTACTGTCCCCAACTTCCCCGATTGCCCTCTGCAGGCCAGGAAACCCTCCACCTCCCTTCCATCAAGGGGGAAGACTCGTAGCCAGCTTCTGCTCCCGGAGGCCTTCCCTTGGCCCGGGGCCTTAGGCGACCGCCTCAGTCGCCTAGGGCTCGGGCCGGCCCTGCATCCAGACTAACATATATGAGAATATATCCCTAACATTATTGGATAGCTTTTTATTTCCATATTTGTCTCAAAAATACCGGCCGTGCATGTATTCAGAAAGGCGAACAGGGCTAACTGAATCGCCTTCTTTGCTGCTCAACACTCGGTAGAGGTCCTATGGACATTATATTATTGCCCCTCTATCATTGCTCAACATTCTCTCTCTAAACTCTTCTGGCTTTACTCACACTAAAGCCGTGTGAGAAGCCATTGTACTTAATAAAAAAAAAAAAAAACTTTAGACCTAATATGTTTACTTATCTCAGTTCTACTTTCTTCCATATCATATGTGAAATAAAAGCAATTTTGAATTGCAAAACAATTTTCCACATGTTTATGATTGGTGAACTCAATAGAAATAGCATAAAAGCCAGCGTGAGCTAGGTTATATATTTTAGATAGAAACAAGTTCATGAGTTCTGATCTTCTATTTAACCAAAAAACTCAATCACATATAATAAGTTATGATCAGACAGGCTAGAGAGCATAGTTAAGAACAGATACATAAGAAAACTATTCCATAATTTTTCACAAACTGCCATTATATATTTAAATGGGATGGACTCCATTTGAATTCCTAGGGCCACAAATTGCGGACAACCGGACATGGAAAAAGCGTTGTCATGCTTCCACTATTTTATCCATGAAGATTATATTTAATAATGAAGGTGATTAGTATTCATCTGTGCATAATTCAACAGACTGATACTCACAATAGAAAAGTCTCTATGCACTAGATTTTTTTTTTTTTTTTTTGTACATTGATTACTCACACTAATCTCACGTGAGCACAGCCAGCAGAATTAAGAGAAAGAAGACAAATCAACAGTGAAGGAATATCAGTCTATTGAGTCTAGAGAATTTCTCTAAAGTGATGGGCAGCATAGAGAATTCCCATTTAGTGCCCCTGGAAGCTATTATTATCACATAATCAACAAAAACAAGAAATATTATAAGTTATGGTGCATTTCGAGGAGAAGAAGACAGCCCACAGGGGTGAGGTTTCTCCCTCAACCAAAAGATGTACAAGAATTCCTTCTTATTTTCAGTGGTATATGGGAATTTTACGTTCAATTAGCTTCCAGGCTTGCTGTTACCACAATAGATGCTTTCAACAGATCAACAAGGCCACGGTTCCGGATGACCTTTGGAGGCTTATATTGGTTGGCTGGTGCTCCACTCTCCATGGCCAATTTTGCTAGACCATCAAAACTACCAGGCTCTACTATAGATATCTGCAGAGGACCAAGATCTCCATCAGCTCTCTTCTCCCTATAAACACTCCCCAAACAACCTTCAATGGATGAGCAGCACCTTCTGAGATAAGCAATGGACTCCTCCAAATTCTCCCTCTGCAGAAACATGCAATCTTTGCTCGCTTCCACAAAAATGATGACATGTTTCAGGCCTGAACCGGAATCCAAAAATCCAGCAAACTCTACAACCTCCCCTTTGTGCCCATCTCTAAGCATCCGCTGAAAGTTTTCCATTCCACATATCAATTCTCTCTCAGTAAAGATTTCTGAAGCCTCCTTTGGGGCTCTTGTAATGAACTGAACTTGAGGAGATGAATTATAAAATCCTACCACCTTAACAACATCGCCCAAACGGTACCGGTACAACCCCCTGTAAGTAGTCGCCACCACCTCATACATCTTCCCAACCTCCACCCCACTGATATCCACGGTCTCCTTCGCCTCGGAGGAAGCTCCCATGTCGAAAGGAAGGAACTCGAAGTAAGCCGCGTTCGGGAGAATCACAAAGCTTCGTCTCCTCCGGCGGCCGCATCCTGTCCATGTTCATACCTACAGGACACTCAGAAGCGAAGTAGTCTCCACACAGCAATGGCACATTCTCGCCGGCATAGTACTTGAGCATCGGATAGTATTGCTCCATGCTGCCGGTAGTAACACAAGCAACGTACCGTACTTCCGGCCACAACTCGCCAAGGATTCCACCCCAATTCAGCTTCCCACAAACTTCTCGAAGCCTCCTCGCCATCTCCGGCTGCGGCCCACCGAGCAACTCCTGCACCGCGTCTCGCATCGCGGCGTCCGTGATCTCCGGGTTAACCGATCCAGATTCTATGTCATCGCAGAGCTGCTTCCATTGGACTCCAAGAGACGAACTGCTCGAGCCAGACCTGCCGCATATGGTGCTCGAATGCAGTCTATGGATGCCGACTTCCGGAGGCCGCTGAGAAGGTGGCAGTACGTTTGCTGATGATTGTCGGACCCGAGAAGGACTTCTGGCGGGCTGACGAGCATCGACAGCAGCGGGGTTCGGGCCCTTGCGGTGAAAGGGGTAAGCCCGAGGCCGCCATTACCTTGAATCCACCTTTGGTCTCGGTGACATTTCCGGCGTACAAGAACCATAGAATCTTATTTACTGATTGTCTTGGGGGAAATAATCTTAATTCATGGAGAAGAACATCAATTAAATGAAGAAAATTAGAAGCTTTACATGAGATGAAATTTGGTAATAAAAGCAGATCACCTCCGAAGAAAGGCGGAGCTGGCTTGGTGGGCTATATTGGAGGCGGATTTGGCGTGGCTGGAATCGAAGAAAGGTATCAGCTTTGGCCTCAAATTGCTGGTTCCCGAACTGGAGACCGCAAAAATTTCAGAAACAAGTCAATAAAAAAAAGGTAGAAATCAGCAAATCAGGAGGAAAAGATGGCTTTTGTCCGAGAGGGAATTGAAGAGAACCTGTTGAAGAAGCAGAGGAGGGGATCGAGGGAGAGGGCGGTGGGGGGCTCGACGCCCTCCGCGATGCGGGCGATGAGGTCGGCGTAGTCGTCGTAGGAGGAGAGGGGGACGAGGCGGCGGAAGGTGGCGGCGTCGAGGGCGTCCGGGACGTAGCCGGCGAGGTGGCGGCGCAGATAGGAGGTGCCGGTGTTGGCCTCGAGGATCGACCGGAGGGTCTCGAGCTGGAGACGCCGGGCGTCGCCGGTGGACTCGTCCAGCTGTCGAAGGATTTCGCTCTCCGCCATCGCGGTCGTCGCAGAGGTTCGGCTCGCGTGTCCGAAGCTAAGATTGTGACATTAGATGTACGAGAATGCCCTTATATTGATTTGGCAGGACGCATTCGATTTTTTGTGATTCTTGGGTTGTATTGTGGTGTTATCGTCATTTCCGTTAGATGGTTTCTTTTTGGATTCTGGTTTCTGGATTCTGGTTAAGAGATTAGCTCTCCGGTCCCATACAGCAGGGAAGCTTATGCGCTCATACTTGGTTGAGATGGTTGTGTGAGAAATTATACCTTACATTGATATGCACCAATTGCATGCTATTGGTCATATAGCGGTGCATCAAGGTGAGCACTTTATAAATAGAGTCTATAAAAATAAGTGGATGTAATTGATAGCGTGTATGATCATATGGTGCACCTAGTATAGGATATAATTTTTTTTGGATGTGTAGGTGGATCTTAGGGCATGCATCAACGAATGTTGTTTATGTCCAGCTAAAGGACAATGGACCAGGTTAGGTCAGAGTCAAGTTCGATGAAATAAAGATACCAATATTTAGAATCAAGAAGGCTTGTTTTACTCCAATGGATTCAAATTTCAAAATAAGAAAGGTGATTGTAAAACTTTTCAATTTTATTGGAAGTTTTTGGTACCTTATCAACGAACATTGCTCTTGTGGTTGGAAGTAGCGAGCCGGCATATGCAAGTGCCAAGAAAGTATTATTTGGATGCGGCGAAAAGGATTCTCAAATATGTCAAATTCCTTTCTTGATTTTGGTTCTTTTTATGAGAAAGTTCGAGATTGGAACTTCTTGGATCCATGAATATTGATTGGTTAGATGATTTTAGATGAGATGAAGTCTACTTGGGGCTAAATTTTTGGCCTTGGGTTTTACTTATGCTTCATGGTTATAGCAAGAAACAAGATATCATTGCACTTTCTAGAGGTGGAGTGTAAGGCAGCAACTTTGGCGGGTCAAGGTGTTCTTGGTTGCGAAGATTGGTTGGTGATCTTCTTCAAGAAATTGACTACCAAGTGGACATTGGTTGCGACGGCCAAAGCACAACCAAGTTAGCTTTAAATCCTATTTTTCATGCTAAACAAAGCATATTGAGGTGGAGAATCACTTATTCGTGACAAGATTCTTGGGGATGAAATCAAGCTCGTGGAGGTGCAGTCTCATGACAACTTGGTGGATATCTTCAATAAGGCTCTTCCAAAAACATGGCTCCAAGGTCTTCAAGCAAAGCTCTGTTTGGTGGATCACGACTTTGCAGCAAGGGAGAGTATGAAAAATTAGTGCTATCCTTGCTTTCTTCGGATATGCTATTTTACATATGCAATGGGTGTGTAGCTACAAGGATATACTTGAGGTTCTAGACTCATGGGGGCATTAGGAAATAGCAAGTAATTTTTGTCTTGTTGATAGGCACTAACTAGTTATGTTGTGCTAGGAGTCTACCTTACTGTAAATACTTATCTGAAGCCATGGAAGTCGCATGAGAGAGTCCATTCATGTGAGGAGAGAAGAGAGGACAAAAAGAAGGTGCCATCATAGAAGGTCTCTTATAATTTTTTTAGTGGGGAAAGTTAGTAGCTTGGCTTTCTTCTTCTCATGTAAGCTTTCCTTTTGCAATCGTTTCTTTCAAGCCTGTATTGGTTAGTGGTGATTAATAGTGCATGAAACTCTTGTTGGGCTCTACGTTTCTTGTTGTTATTATGGCTTTGTTTGATTTTTTGTTGTGAGCATGCTCTCTTGATAGTGTTTGGTCTTGGGCATGTAGGTGATCTAAGGTTCCTATGCTAGTTGGAGAAAGGAATATGGCTGTTGTAGATAATCCGATTGGCGAGAAGGAAGATTTTCTTCAATCCGCTCTACTCGAATCTCTCAAAAGAAAATTAGAAGAAGATGATGAATCTCGAAAGTAGAACTTTAGTGTCCTTTTCTTTCATTATTGATTCACACACCTCTTAAACTGAGGTAGATAGACCCTATTTATAATACTAGTGAGATTTTTCTTTTCACAATTTGGGTTGGATTCCTCTCCTGGTTTGAATAAGACTATATATCCTAAAATACATATGATTAATAAAAATATTCTAGAAAAAATTAAAATTTTTGAGAAGAAAAATCTCGACTTTTACATCAACTCTGCCTCCTGTCATTCCACCTGATTCTTTTCAGATAGAGAGTTACGTCTGGTCAAATTCTTACCTGAAAATAAAACTTTTGGTTTGACTAGTCTGTTTCGAGGCCTAAATGATGGAATTTCGGCCTGATTCAAAATCGGCCCAAAGTTGTAATCTCGAAAAGATATCCATTTTTTTTAAAAAAAAAGATTTCAATCAGACATCGTGCGATCAAGTTATGGTCTCCGAAAGTTTGGCTTGCGACTTGACTTTCTGATGCTGCGGATCTCGCTTTTTAACCCTGTTCAGTCCTTTTCGCAGTAGTCAAAGTGTTCGATATTGATTCTGATGATCCTCCTGGATACTCGTAGTGGCCAAAGTATTTTACATCGTGTCTAATGATCCTCCTAAATACTCGCAATGGCCAAAGTATTCTACATTGAGTTTAGTAATCCTTTTAAATACTTGTAGTGGCCAAATTGGTCCATATCGAGTCCGATGATCCTTTTGGATCAGTAAAAAGCTTCAATATCTGATTCTCCTACAAGGTACTTTGATGTTTTCAGAAACTAAACGATAGTAGTAGGTTTGATTGTCCTAGACCATTGATATAATAATTGTTAGCAATATATCACTTAAATAAGCAAATAAATCTAATAATTGCAATTAATAAAAATCTTAAAAGGAATAATATATTTATGTATATTATTCGGCATCAAAATAAATCTATTATAGTACAAAAGAAATCTATTCTAGCACAAAATAAATCTATTCATTTAATAAATTTAAATCACAAAATTGCAAATCCTATAGATCTACTAATATTAAATTATAAATAAAAGTTAGAGGAAATAGCATAATTGAAGGCTGGTCGAAGTGCGTAGACGCTATCCTAAAGAAGTGTTTGCCTTAACATATGGATATCCCAGCAATCTTTATCAGAGATACGATGATCCTAAACTTCTTCTTCGGTACATCTCGGAAGAAGCCAAATCAAACCAGATCGGACTTGCAGATCCAGTGAAGAACGAAATAAAAAGAATAAAATAAAATGAATATAGTTGCAAAAATAAAAATCAGAAGTGGCTAAGAGGAAGAAATTTTCTTCAGATATTTTTTGATATTTTTTCTAATTTTTTCGTGTCCCGAAAGAGATAAAATCAAGGGGTATTTAGAGGGGCTTTTTGGTCTTTTTGCGGACGCCGCCCGCAGTGATTTCGCGAACGCGTTTCGCGAAATTCAAATGCGCATGAGGCTGAATCTCGGGCCGTGTGCGCATTTAAATTTTTCTAACAATCCTCCACAAAAAATTAAATAATTTTAAAATTAAAATAAAATGCTGGATATCTTATATTATGTAATACGTGTAGGTACCTTTAGGTTTGAACCTTCACTTAGTGACAATTGATTACATCTATGGAGCCAAGGTAGTCTTAACCTTGAACCTCGGTCCATGGCTTAGATTAAATCAACAGCACGCATAATATAGCCCGATCTGGGTTCTAAGCTGTTGCGCTAATATGGTCATGCGCAGGTATCTTTCATATGCTTTTTAGAAAATCGTCCATTTTTCATAATCGCGGGCCTCACGACTGCACATATAGGTGAGTCCTAATAAGAAAACTAGTAAAAAAGCTCCTACCTTTTAGGTTTCGGACTCATTAAGAGTTATACAAACAAACTCATCCTACCGCTTACTTTTATAAGCCCTAGCACTATAGGGATGAGGAAAACATAAAACAGTGCTCCTTTTAGTCGCACTCCGGTTTGTTTCTACCCATTGAACCTTTTAAGGTTGGGTTCCCACCGTGGTGATTTATCTTTATGGGCTAAGCCCCATCTCCCTCGACGACTCTAGAGCCACTGTTCTAGACAAACCTTTTGTAAGCTGATCAGCCAAATTAGTTTCTAATTTATAAAATTCAAAGCGATAACGTTATTTTTTAATTTATATTTTAATGATTTATGACGCACTTTTAAGTGCCTGTTCATTTTTACATTGGCATTTTCTTAGTTGTACTTATCTATTGCAGATTTATAGTCACAATGTAAAGAAACAGGTGGTAAAGATGACTCATCTACAGGAAGGTCTACAAGTAGATCTCTGAGCTACTCAACCTCAGTGCTAGTGGTGTCTAAAGCTATCAGTTTAGACTCCATGGTACTCCTAGATATCAAGATTTTGTTTGGTAGATTTCCTAGACACAGCAACACCTCGTAGGAGAAAGACATATCCTAGGGTGGATTTAACATCTAAAGTATCGTTGATCCAGTTGGCATTATTATAGCCTTCTAGAACAACAGGAAACTTACTAAAGTGCAAACTATAGGATTTGGTACCCTTAAAATACCTAAGAATTCTCTCTAATGCTGTCCAATAATCTCTATTTGGATTAATAGTATATCTGTTAAGTCTATTCACAGCATATGCTATGTCTAGCCTAGTGTAGTTTGCTAGAAATCCTATTAAGCCTATAATTTGAGCATATAGGCCTTGAATGATAGGAGTTCCTAAATTCTTCTTAAGGTGTGTAGAGGCATTAAAAGAAGTAGAGACAGGCTGACAATCGGTATAATTAAATTTATTAAGAATCTTGTCAACGTAATGACTTTGGGATAACTTAATACTATTTGCACTTCTAATTATTTTGGTATTTAAAATTAAGTCAGCTTGTCCCAAGTCTTTCATATCAAACTTATGACTTAAGAATCGCTTTACTTCATCAACTATCTGAAGATCTGTCCCAAAGAGCAGTATGTCATCTACATAGAGGTATAAGATCACAAATTTATTTCCAACTCTCTTATGGTATACACATTCGTTTGTACTATTGATTTCAAATCCAAATGTTAGTATGGTTTCATTAAATTTCAAGTATCATTGCTTGGGTGCTTGTTTAAGACCATAGAGAGATCTGATTAATCTACAAACTTTCTTTTATTGGCCTGGTATTATAAATCCCTCTAGTTGATCCATATAAATTTTTTCATTTAAGTCTCCATTTAGAAAAAACTGTTTTTACATCCATCTAATGAATCATTAATCTACGGATGAAGGCTAATGCTATCAGGATCCTAATAGTAGTAATCCTAGCTATAAGTGCATAAACATCAAAAAAATGTATTCCAGGTCTCTGCGTAAAACTCTTGGCAACTAATCTAGCTTTAAATTTATCTACAGACCCATTAGGCCTAAGTTTCTTCTTAAAGATCTATTTACACCCTATAGTTTTACAACCAGAAGGAAGATCAGTCAGTTCCCAAGTATGATTTTGGATAATTGACTGCATCTCATTTTTCATAGCTTCTCTCAAAAAGGGTGAGCCCAAGGATTTTATTGCATCCTCAAAAGTAGTTAGAGAGTCCTCTATAAAAAAAGTATAAAAGTCATCTCAATATTTCTCTGGCTTCTATGATAGTATTGTTACTAATATCACTTTCTTCTGAATTAATCACCAAAAATCTATTGGCATTATTATTGGTTGCATATCCTATGAATATGGCATCCACTGCTTTATGCCCTATTTATTCTCTCTTAAAATTAGGTTTTTTCACTTTTGCCAAGCATCCCCACACTTTCAAATAGCTAAGATTAGGTTTTCTATGTTTCCAAACTTCATATAGGGTTAGATTATTATTTTTAGAGAAAATCCTATTGAGAATATAATAGGCTGAAACTAGAGCTTCCCCCTATAAATTCTCTAGTACTCCTGAGCTTATAAGAATGGAGTTAACCATATCCATTAAAGTCCTATTCTTTCTTTCTGCTACTCCATTTGATTGAGGAGAATAGGGAGCAGTCATTTCATGAATGATTCCATGATCTTCACAAAATTGAGTTATATCATTAGATGTATTTTCACCTCTGCGATCTGATCTAAAAATTTTAATTTTCTTTTCCTGTTGCTTCTCAGCTTCGATCTTAAAAAACTTAAATTTGTTGAGCACCTCATTCTTGATTTTCATTAGGTAGATGTAACAGAACTTGGATAGATCATCTATGAAGGTTACAAAGTATCTGTTACCTCTCCTAGAGGTTCTACCAGAGGCACAAACATCACTATGGATCAACTTTAATAGATCCAAATCCCTATTAACTGATTTAAAAGGCTTCCTAGGGAGTTTGGCTTCTGTACAAGTTTCACATTTTTCATGGTTCTTAAGATCACTTTTTGGTATTAAATTTAGGTTCATAAGTTGCTTAATTGTATTATACTTTACATGACTTAATCTACCATGCCAAATGGAAGGAGGTTCAATGTGGGAGGAGGATGAACTCCGGTTTGGGTTTGTGTTTTGGCGAGTAGCAGGTCGTGAAGTAGTTAGGTTGGACCCGTTATCAACTTCAGTAGTGCTCTTACCTATGGCTGAGATCGACCCTAATGTGGTAAGCCAGAATCGTATTTGGTTCTGCCACCTCCTAAAGTTATGGTCATCAAATTTTTCAGGTTTGGCACTAAAGTGATCACTAGTGTTAGAGGCCATAGGTTCAAGGTTTGGAAAAGAGATAGAAATCTGAACGAAGGCAAAAAATTTATGTCAAAAGATTGTACTAATATTTATATGGAACTTTAGATGTCTAGTTAATATATCTAAAAAATAATAGTCAGATCAGCTCCAAATCGGTGGTGGAACATTTGGCTCACTTAAGTACCATCCTTTCTTAGGCACGCCGCACGTATGCTTTTTTGACAAGCTTTTCTTTGACACTATTAGTTAGTTGATATAATCATTAGAGATTACACAAATTCAACTTTTAGAAAAGTCCAAGTGCAAATTTAAATTGGTTATTATGTATCAATCAATTTTCAAATTTTTAGTTTGAATTTTTCGAATTAGTAATAATTGATTACTAATTTATTGCTAGCAAATCGATTATTGTAATTGAGATCTAAAATGTCAATTCAATGAATTATATAATTTATTACCTTATTAGAAAATATGATTATTAATTTTGTGCTAGCAAATCAATTATTGTAATTGAGATCTAAACTGTCAATTCAATGAATTATATAATTTATTACCTTATTAGAATACTTGATTACTAATTTTGTGCTAGCAAATTAATTATTATAATTAAGATCTAAAATATCAATTCAATGAATTATATAATTTATTACCTTATTTGAATAATTGATTACTAATTTTATGCTAGAAAATTAATTATTATAATTGAGATCTAAAATATCAATTCAATAAATTATATAATTTATTACCTTATTAGAATAACTGATTACTAATTTTGTGCTAGCAAATCAATTATTTTAATTGAGATCTAAATTATCAATTCAAGAAATTATAAAAATTTATTATCTTATTAGAATACTTGATTGCTAATTTTATGCTAGCAAAACAATTATTGTAATTGAGATCTGATTTTTCAATTCAATGAATTAGTTATTATGGATTAACCAATTTCGAATTTTTCATTTGAATTGGATTTGGAAAGTACTCCTTGAGGAGTCCAAATGGAGGTATGATAAACTTCTTGGAGGTTAAACAAATTATTATCTTTTTAGAACGATTTACTGAATTATATATTATTAACAAAAAAAGAGAAAGACACACTTCTTTGGATTGTTAACAATATATCACCTAAATAAGCAAATAAATCTAATAATTGCAATTAATAGAAATTCTTAAAAGGAATAATATATTTATGTATATTATTTGGCATCAAAATAAATCTATTATAGTACAAAAAAATCTATTCTAGCACAAAATAAATCTATTTATTTAATAAATTTAAATCACAAAATTGCAAATCCTACCGATCTACTAATATTAAATTAAAAATAAAAGTTAGTAAAAATAGCCTGATTGAAGGCAGGTCGAAGCGCGTAGACGCTGCCCCAAAAAAGTATTTGCCCCCACGTACGAGTCTTCCGGCAATTCTCCTCAGAGGTACAATGATCCTAAACTTCTTCTTCGGTACGTCTCAGAAGAAGCCAAATCGAACCCGATCGGATTTGCAGATCCAGCGAAGAACGAAATAAAAAGAATAAAATAAACTGAATATAGTTGCAAAAATAAAAATTAGAAGTGGCTAAGAGGAAGAACTTTTCTTCAGAATTTTTTTGATATTTTTTTCTAATTTTTTCGTGTCCCGAAAGAGATGAAATCAAGGGATATTTATAGGGGTGTTTAGAGGAGCTTTCTAGTCTTTTTGCGGATGTGTCTGTGCCTTCCGCGGATGCGCCCACGGTTATTTCGCGAATGCATTTCACGAAACTCAAATGCGCACGCGGTCGAATCTCAGGCCGCGTGCACATTTAAATTTTTCCAACAATAAACAGACAGAATATGATACATAACTAACATTCAAGCTTATCAGCAACCAAAATTCAGCACACATTACTTTGAAGGATGAACAAGAAGCCACCATTGACCCTTAGCCAAATGGAGAACACTTATCCAAGAATGAATGCAAGCCAATCAAGCTCGGAAAGAACGATACCCTCTCCCATGACCCACTACTTTGCTTAGCCTCCTTATAAATAGGGACACCAGTATAACTTTCTACAACTTCTGATTCAGCAAGAATAAACTGCAACAACATGGCAGGAGAGAACCAGCCCCTAACCAGTTCTTCCAAAACCACAAGAAAGAAAACCATTGGAGACAAGATTTTCCAAGGGATTGGTAACCTTATCAAGGTCCTCCCTAGTGGAACTGTCTTCCTCTTCCAATTTCTCGATTCTCTTCTCACCAACAAAGGTAGCTGCCACACTGTAAATCACTGGTGCCCTCCTGAGCATATGCGGCTTCTTTTGCTGCTTTGCTTCCTTCACCGACAGGTACGTCGGGAGCGATGGGAAGGTTTACCACAGAGTGGCGACAAAGTGTTGGAGTGTGTGGAGACCCAAGGTATTTTAGATTGCACGTTGATGCATTCCAAATCGAAATTTTGCATGGAAGAAAGCTTCTACAGGTTTCAGCAGCAGTGGAGTCGACTCCAGCAGTTCAGAAGTTGACTCGCACTGTGCCGGAGTCGACTCGCACTGTGCCAGAGTCGACTCGAGCTTTGTCCAGATTTCTGATATTTCTGTGACATCTGAGAGAGCCGACTCTTTCAACAATGGAGTCGACTCGCGCTGTGCCAGAGTCGACTCGTGCTATGCTGGAGTCGACTCGAGATCTGCCCAAATTTCAGATATTTTTGTTTTCGTCTAAGAGAGCCGATTCCCGCTGCAATGAAGTCGACTCAATATCGGGGAGTCGACTCTTGTAGTGCTTGAGCCTTGCAATGAGTCTTGGGTGATGTGTCGACTCTTGTAGTGCTTGAGTCGACTCCAGTTCGAACAGGAAGTTCGAAAACTTGTTGAAATGGAAGGAAAAGTCAAAGTTTGTCTTTGATTGGGACATCTCCAAGCTAGAGGATAAGTTCAAGACATTCTAAAGGAAGTCTTCCCAGTTTGACATGCAAAAGGAGTGCTAGATTAAGTCGATGACATGCAAAGGTGATGGTGTTCCAATAGGACTCTATTTTGGGATCTCAAGGCTATAAATTCATAGCCAAGGACTCTGGGCTTTAAGAAAAATAGAGAGAGAAAGACAAAAAGACATGAGAGATAGAGAGGAAGAGTGTTCTCTTGTAAAAGGAAGAAGGTTGTTTCTCCTTTATTTGAGCAATCGGTTTGTGATTGACTCGGGATTATATTCTCTGTTGTAATTGTTCTACTACAATAGATTCGGATGGTTTTGTGAGGATGTAGGCAAACATTTGCCGAACCTCGATAAATTCTGGTGTGTCTTGTTAATTGTCTTCCATAGTTATTTGCTTTGTATTGTTTTCGACTCGTACATCGGTGTAAAATCCTGCGGTTCAGAGCTCTCCTAGATTCTCTTCTCCCAACAATTAGTATCAGAGTGCAAGATTCGTTACACATGGCGAGCAAAGGCAAGATGCAGATTGAGAAGTTCAATGGTGCGAACTTCGGATTCTGGAAGATGCAAATAGAGGATTACCTTTACCAGAAGGACCTCTATTTATCTCTCGGTGGGAAAGCACAGAAATCAAAAAACATATCCGACACGGATTGGGAAGTTCAAGATCGGAAGGCACTCGGCACAATCAGGTTAACTCTCTCTCCGCAGGTTGCGTTCAACATAAAGATCAAAAAATCGGCGATAGATTTGATGGCAACATTGTCAAAGATGTACGAGAAACCATCGGCATCAAATAAGGTCTTTCTCATGAAGAGGCTGTTTAATCTGCGCATGAAGAATGGCGGCAGTATGGCGGAGTACCTCAACGACTTCAACGCACTCACGGCTCAGTTGGAATCAGTAGAGATCAGTTTTGATAATGAGATTCGGGCGTTGCTGATTCTGTCTAGATTACCAGATAGTTGGAAAGGCCTGGTGATGGCAGTGAGCAACTCATCGCCGACGGGTAAGCTGCAGTTTGATGACGTAATCGGAGTGCTTTTGAGTGAAGAAGCTAGAAGAAAGTCTACATGTGCTGCAGAATCTTCAGGGAGCGCATTGAACACATATGAGCACGGTAGATCACAAAAGAAGGACGGTCAACATCGAAGTGGCTCGAAGTCGAGAAGAGGCAGATCTAGACCACCTCAGAATAAGGAGGCAGTGTGCTGGAACTACGATAAGAAAGAGTACTTCAAGAGGAATTGCAAAGCTCTTAAAGGAAAGCAAGGTGACCACACTGAAGAAATCAGCGAAGATTCGACCAATCTCACTGAAGGCAGTGATTCTGATACCTTAGTTCTATCTTTGTTTACCGATGATGAGTCTTGGGTGATAGACTCGGACGCGTCTTTTCATGCCACATCCCAAAGAAAATTTTTTAGAGGATATCAGATTAGTGACTTCAGCACAATCTACATAAGGAATGGAGAGCCTTGCAATATAGAAGGAAAGGATTGCACAGAAGTGAAGATCAATGGTGGTACTTCACTAAAGTTGAAGGACGTGAGGCACGTACCTCGGCTACAAAAATTTGATTTCTGTTGGACAGTTAGCGAGCGATGGGTACAGAACAACTTTTGCAGATGACCAGTGGAAGATCTCGAGAGGCTCGTTGACGGTGGCTAGTGGCAAAAGGGTTGGGACTCTCTATGTCACCAACGGCCAAGTTTGCTGGGTTTTATAATGGTAATTCAAGGTTTCATTTGATAGCTCAGTAAAGAGCCCTAGTAGCCATGTATGTGGATCAGCTTTTGTCATGTGTGATCACACGTACGAGGAATGTTTGGGTGGTCCGGTTTTGTCATTCACGACGGAGCAGCTAGGGAGGGATTTGGGCACGCCAGAGCGATTTCTGACTCACATCCACTGCATTGATATCCTTCTGATGGCGCAGAGCCTCACGTTCCTTTCACAAGCTACTCACGTCTACCAGCAGGCTAGGTAGAAAAATGTTGTGGCTGACCATGCACACCCGGTTCTCTCTGGCCACCGATGTCCTGATGAGCTTAAGGATACTCTTCTCTGGGCTACACAATGGAATGGCTCAATCTTAACTCACAGGAAGATAAAAAAAAGGAAACAAAAAATGTCGCTACCTTGCTTCGGGATTCATGAGTAAAAGGTGCATTACACGCGACCTATTAGAAGCTTGAATTTGCGAGTCCTGTGAAAACGCAGAAAACACGAATAGGGCGTGGGAATGGATCGAGTTTAATTGGTGGAAAAATGAGGTTGTGGGGATGTTTTCTCAGTTATCCATTCAGGCATCGTTGGACGAGGGTTATGAAGCAAGCACCAAAAGTTTGAAAAATATAAACATAAATGAATAAATATACATAAGAATATGAATATGAATACAAAAATGAAGATAAAGATGGAAGTAACAAATATAAATAAATATGGAAGTTAGACCGAATTTCTATTCATTAGCCATTAGGAAGTCAGGGTGGAGTCTGTTTGGAATTCAAGGCAATTCATCATCATCAAATTTCACAAAGAACTCCTTCATTTGTCTTCTCGCATCACCTAATAACCTGAGCAGGAGGTTTGATCGTCAGCACAGCATCATTTCATGCTTCTAAGAACCACCAATTAGAACTGGCGAAGGAATTAAGCCACCGGTAAGTGGTGGCTTGTTTCTTGATCCTAAGCTTGCGAATCCTTGAATTGAAGGTAAATGAGCTGTCCTTGTTTTCAGCCTTTTGTCTTGAAATTGACTTCATTCCAAGCAGACTTTGACTCTATCGGCCACCGAAATCAATCTAAAGGCTTAACTAAGAGCATCTGAATTTGATCCATTCTAGACTGAGCTCGTTTCATGCTTTGATTTGGTCCCCCACTCAACGGCTCCAAGCTACATCGGATAAGCCCATTGTTCGCTCAAGCTTTTTCAAATCATACTCATATAGTTCTTTTGCTCATATAGTTCTTTTGCCACTGAGATGCCTTTGTTCTCACCAAGATTGATCTAGAAACATTGCCAGTCCAAAGCTTCCAATCTCGTAATAATAGGCCCTACAACTTGATGGTGTAACGTCTTGTATCTAAAAGAAACCCACCCCGTCTCAAGTACACAAAAATAATAATAATAAAAAGCTTCAGTCACAATCTTAAAGAGAAAAAAAAAAAAAAGCAATCCGTCTCTTGCTTCCAAATTGTAGAAAAGTAATTCGTCTCTTGCTTTCTATCAGGTACTTCACTAATTAAAACCACACTAATCAACAGATTAGTTGCGAGGCACAAACGCCCATCACAGAAGCCTTTCTTATCACCCCTCATCGTAAAGCACAAAGCCTCAAGGTGTTTGTCGGAAAGCCCGGTAATCAACAGGATCCCTAGATCAGTTTATTTTCAATCAATTTATTTCCGATCATTTAAACAATCATATTACATTTAATATTATATATATATATATATATACGCGCATATTTTTAAGATCTTCCACAAGTTTCTCATTTAGTCTTCGAACATAAAAGAAATCAATAATGCAGAAGCTGATTCAAACATTTAGCAGTGATCGTGTCAGATAGAATTTCGTTCCAAAGAGCCAACCCAACCTCCAACTTAGGCACAGTTGGCTGACCTTGTATGTTCCTCCGCAACTTCATTCAGATTTGAAGCACATTCAGGAGTAACTTCGAAGCCAATGGCTTAATATAACAATGAGTTTAAAACATAAAATTTAATCTTTAAAGCTCAGCACTGCAATACTTGTAATCTTCTTAGTTTGCCAAGCTACTTAATCAATATGTTTCATCTCTCTCTTCCCCCCCGAAAAAAAAAAGAAATTTTATAATTTACCTGTTTTTGATATTACACTGCTTTGATGGTCCAAAATAATGTTTTAGTAATAATTGGTCTGGAGCATCACAAAACAATCGACAACACTTTTATGAATCCCCAAAATAATTTAAATGGTCGGGGCATAGGGCCCTATGCTTGATCTGAAGCTCATGACAGGTCACATAACATTACATAAATAAAATTGTACATCCAAAGCGACACAAAATTATACATAGTAATTGCCAATCTTGCTAAGACATGCACACAAATAAATAATTAGTTGGTATATGAGATTTGTCACTAACAGTAGGCCTTGGAACCTCAAAAAAAGCAGACGTCGAAAAGTACTAGTAAGTAGGAAATTAGTTACTAGAGGTTATAATGTAATGTCTAAGATCTTATTTGAAGGTCACTTTCCTGCATCTAGTTCACACAGCTGCAAATGGCTAAAGGAAATACCTGAGGATCATTGGAGGTACACGTAAAACAAGAAGACTTAATAATCATTGTCCTCAGGACCACACAATATAACTGTTACATGAAAGGTAACAATAATTGGAGATAAAGACTACTTGAAGCATGATTTGTAGAAAGATGTACAGGACCTTAAATCCGTTAGTAGCAAATCCCAATTGCTAACATAATGTTGGTGCTCTCATCAATTACCATAGCAGTTAACTATCACCAGCTTGTTTACAGAACATAAAACACCATTTAAAATTTGATATAAGGCATCTCCTGAAAATATAAATTGACAGTTCAGAAATGTGAAAACATACACTTTGTACCTCCTAATGAAGTTGAAATCAATATGAAATTGTCTACCAAGTATATGTCAATAAAACATGTTATCAAGCCCGTAACCAAACCAAGATTTTGTCGGTCAGTAAACAAGAGATACCCTCTTTATATTGTGACATAAAGAAATAGAAGCACTGGCAATTTATACATTTTCCAATGCAAGTGTCTTTTGCAAGGATCTATGACCTTTAAGAGAAATTTCTGCTGACAAATAGGACAGCAAAATGCTTCCTAAAAACATGAAGGTAACCCTCTGTAATGCTGCAAACTGACTGCCAGTGAGCCATGCCAGGCAACCCAGCTAAAGCTGCAGAAGATTGGCTTGCAAGAACAGCAGCACATTCTAGGTTAACAGTGAATGAGAATCAGATTACTCAGACATTATCTGAACATGATCCCAAAATAAACTCTTTCCCAATTAATGATATTTGACTAGCAATGCTGTTTAAAAAATACACGCCCAAAGAAGAAAATAATCCAAAAAAATGCCAGTTCAAACCATTGCAAACTCAGGTTGACTATAAACATGAGTCGTCACTAGTGGATCACTTTTTCAACAGGTATTAGTTGCCCAATATTATCACCTTATGTATTTATGGAAAGAGCCTAAAATTAGACCAACCTGAGCCTGAAGAGTCTGCTGTCATATATTCTTTTGCTACCTTAGACCTACTAGATTATAAAAATTACTTTACGAAACATGAGTTGCATTTAGAAACAATAAGAATGTCAAAAGAAACATTGGAAGCGTTGAAACTTCATGGAGTTTCTTTGCTGGTTGATTCAAGTACTTAACAAGATATAGATCTATATGGGCTAAATGCATGGTTATCAGTATTGCTTCTTGTATCAGTTCATTTTCATTTCCATTTCATTTTTTGGGCACAAATGCAATACATGTTTCATGCATTTTGATGCTATTAATCTCCTTATTATAGTCTGATAGAACTATCAATAACTCAATTAATTCTGATCATAATTTTAAAAAACCACATGCAGGAATCAATCATCTTGAAGTATACAAATTAATGAATCCTACTGCAGGAGTCTGAGAATTGTTAGATGTGGGCATCAGTTCCTAGTAGAAAAAAAAAAGATGAATCTGAAACCTGATGCATATTGCTTTATTTTAATTAAGCATGACCAAATCAAATAGTTTGGGGCATAAAAAGTATATTGATAAGAGGAAAGCAAAAGCAGGCAAAAAGCAAAAGTGCTTTATGGTGCTCCCAAACCCTCATACCAAAATGAATATTTTCTGATAGCCCCAATTGACATGTGTCAATGGTTTTATCCAGCATTAACATGAAGAGCTAATAACCAAAGTCAGGCAATGGAAAGACCACTTGGTCCAATCACTTCTGTAATAGCAAGTTAAAAAACCATATTTTCTTGCAGCAGAAAACAGTCAGATAATGAACAAAGTATTTTTCAGCAACTTTCAACTTGTGAAATGGAGGGATCCAGGAACTGAAAGATTACCTGAATCGCGATAGTTATTTGCAAGCTTCAGTGAAAATTTGTTGGCAAACTTTTAACCATCTGCAACAAGTACTTTTACGATAATCATGGCTTTCCCCTCTTTCGCCCTGAATTCAAGATGCCTAGCATAAAGTTTGATGATAGAAATGATGCTTTTAATAGAAGAACGAAAACACACTCCCATATACAGTTATCTACATGTTCTCCTGTAGGGTAAAAGGTCTAGGGATTTCTAGCATGTCCCGTTCTTATTAAAATCTCTAAACATAATCATTGCTTCCATCTATGACTTGGATAATAAACATAATTTAAAGCATTGAATGATTATATTCTCTCCCCTTGTTTGTCCTGATCCTATTTCTTTTTTGCTACATCGATTTGATTAGGCGTATATTCAATTTTTTTAAAACCCGATTCTAATGTGGAATGAATTAGGCATGTGCCATGATCAAACCTGACCCAACTTGAAGCCTTGTGATTCATAGAGGACAAGTAATCAAATTCCAATAATATACATGCATAAGATCCAAGACAATGAGTAACTTTAAAGCATAGATAATTGATTTACAAACTATTTTGTTGGTAAGAACAAAAACATATACATATACACCACTGGATGGTAAGATATTCTATATGATATATAGCAATATGTCTTGATTATCTCGCAATCATCAAGAACAAGCACGAAGAAGAAAAAATATCTACAAGGATAAGGAGAGATTTGGAAAGATATAACGTTAATAATTTGGTTCTTGACCTACCATCTATAGGCATTCAGCTCTCTATAAGCATAATTAAAAGGTATTGTTTATTTAAACCTAATGGAATACGTACAAAAACCTGACCTCATCTGTTTCCATAATATCCAGAAATGAGCATCAATGTGTATAGGTATATAGATCTCAGACACAAACATGGGGATGCACATATTAATCGCAATATTAATTCCTATAGTTTGACAATAAAAGATATTAATATGTTATCTGGATACAATTGTTCCTGATATCATATACACAAATTCAAATACAGACAAATATATGTCTATTCTAATTGTAGTACTTTTCTACACTTACTGATGCATGGGGATTTATTTGACACAGCCAATATCAATACAGGGCCCAGGTGAAATGGGTAGGGGTAGATGTCAGGTGGACATCTAGTTGTGAAAAGCATGTCAAACTATCACATAAATTCTAGATTTATTTTTTTACAATTTCACTAGACAATAGGAATTATTGGAAAATGAGAATCAATTGAG
Organism: Phoenix dactylifera; assembly: GCF_009389715.1. Taxonomy (NCBI): domain Eukaryota; kingdom Viridiplantae; phylum Streptophyta; class Magnoliopsida; order Arecales; family Arecaceae; genus Phoenix; species Phoenix dactylifera. The sequence goes on from NC_052392.1 coordinate 7,896,964, forward strand.
CACTGCGAAATATATTGTTGGACAAGAACTGATGGCCATGTTGTAGTTTTGTAATACTTTTATATAATTTATTCTAAAGGCTAACTATTTGGACATAACTCTATTTT